>NC_142794.1:39821208-40121208 GCF_049724085.1 Artemia sp. Qi Xiang Cuo
CCTCTCATTTGATCTGCCATAAGCGGTCCAATTTACCCTGGAACACGTATTTCTCTGGCAGAGACTTTCTCGAAATGCCTTTGAAACCAACTCGAGACTTCGAAACCTATTTTTAATTCCTAAAAACATCTAATAATAACATTACACTACCACTCACCGATGTTATATATATACATATACATATATATATATATATATATATATATATATATATATATATATATATATATATATATATATATATATATATATATATATATATATATATATATATATATATATATATATATATATATATATATATATATATATATATATATATATATATATATATATATATATATATATATATATATATATATATATATATATATATATATATATATATATATATATATATATATATATATATATATATATATATATATATATATATATATATATATATTAATGTTTATTGGGGTGGGAGGATGTCGTAAAAAAAGATTTAAGGGAAATGGGGACTTCTTGGGAGGGTGTAAAGAGGGAGGCTTTAAATAGATTAGGATGGAAGAGGAGCGTGCGTAGCTGTGTTGGCCTCAGGCGGCTTGATACTGTCGTGAGTTGTTAGTAGAAGTAGCATCAATATATGAAACGGTGAGTCGAAGAGAAGGCGTATGGGGTTCGCTTGAAATAGCGTTATTTGGCGTATATAGTATGCTAAAAAACATTTCGCCGCCAATACGGTGGAGAATCCGTTGAAGTATATATACATCAGCCTTCCCTTACTCCAATTTGATTAGCTGGTGTGTGAAATTAGTTTATATTAAAGTTTCTAGTAAAGGCAATTCGCTTGCTAATTTTTTTCCCTGGAAAATTGAAAAATTATTATTCAAAGATTGAGTTTCTCGAAACAAAACTTGCGTTTTGTCATTGTATATTCCAAATACGTAATATGTTCTAAAAAAGGCCTTCTGATTTTCTAAATTTGATTATTATTAAGTTACTAGGGTACCAGGTCAATGTTTTGCTACGCAAGGACATGAAATTCACTCTAATAAAGAAAGACCTATTAAACAAAGTCTACAGTGTTTTTTTTTTTTTAGGGATCTTAAGATGATTGGTATTAATCATTTCAAGGTGTCGCCTCCCAAGAAAAGGGTGATAATTGCAATTTACTCCAATTCGCTCAAAACCGAAACGGTTTTTTAAAGATGTGGTCATGTTTTTCCTACCAGTAACAGCAGCGTATCTGAAAATTCTCCTGTGGTTTATTCCGTTTAATTTTTAAGAGCTCAAAGACATTTACGCAAAACTGGGGTCACTAGAATGCATCTTCATAAGCTTTTAATTTATCCTAAAAAGTCACATTAGGGAAGATTTTCTGGCATTTATACTTTTTTTCAAGTTAAGGTAATCAATATGTAAAAAAAAGAAGACAACAAAACAACGTACTGTGTGAGCGACTAAGCAGATTATAAAAATCGGCATAGTCATATAAGAATCACAAACTCATTCAATAGCGAAAAATTTGGTTCACCCATGTTTTCATTTGTGTTGATGCACCGATATCAGAAAAAAAAAACTACACACATGTTACTAGACTAAAGAGAAAAAAATTGTCCCTGTTTCTTACAATTAGCACAAGGAAAAACATGTATTCCTTGCTACATTACAGAGAAAGCAAGAATACCGTAAAGAAGCAAAATCAGTAGCTATACCTTCAATTTGGCAACAGTGGATTTATCAAAAACGGGGGTTGATTTAAGAGATGTCATGTAAGCGTCTAAAGAATCTTGACTCTCTTCCTCGAGCTTTTTTCTTTCTCGTTCATGTGCCGCAGCAGCTCCAAGCTGTTTTCCAATTGAATCAATCTCCGCTAGAACTTCACCATGCTTCTCTGTCTAGAAAAAACTCTTTGCTTGAAATTTGAACATAAAAAACTATTAGAAAATTAAATCTGAAAACGATTTCTTTTTGTCTTTTCTTCTTCTTGTTTGAACAGTAAAACCGTTCTTCTTCTTCTTGTTTTGGAGATGCTAATGCATAATTTCTATGTAATTCAAAGCCATGTGGCTGCTGTGTTCAGTCCCGGGCCCTGTATTGCCCAGCAGAAATCAATCCACTGTGCCACTACAGGGTTATTTTCCCAGATAAAATTAATTGGATAATTGTTTCTATGCTAAATGTTCTACCCAGAAAACGAGAGCCTGACAAGACTTTTCAGTGACTCCTACTCTGTCTGATATTTAGTTGTAACACAAATTAGCAATTGACAAATCAGTTCTTTCTTTTTTAAATTAACGTCTCATTTTTATTTTGCTATTTCTTCAAACAGAGTTCAATTTGGATAAATCTTTCAAAATATTTTTAGTCTTTTTTGTAATGAGTCTTTGTACAATAAGATAAATAGTAGGCTACGGATCAGAAAAAAAATAATGCTCTGTCGACAGCCAAAGAATTTTTGCAAACTTCAGCAGCTTTCCAAAAGCTCATATTTTACCAAACAAGGCCAATTGGTACTTTAAAATCATTCTCGGAGTCTAAGTCATCCTGTCTTGTCGGCCGACCATCTCAAAGACAAAGGGCCCATTAACGAATTCTTCCTGAGGACTGGTCATCACCGAGAGCTACTAAGAATATGTGGCTAGACTATGAAATCTGTCAAATTTTCAAAGCAAGTAGTATCACAGGGAGCTCTCAAAGCTGCCAAAATCATCAAATGACATTGCGTTTTAGCTAATTTTTAGAATTTGCATATATGCTAGAACACTTTTAGGGACTACACTTTCCTAAACTATAAAGGAAATTCTGCTCTGCTTAATCGAAAAAAAAAATTCCTGCTTTCTGATGACCCAAGTTTCATTAACACTGAATATCTCAATCTCCATCACAAATTGAGAAAAATGTAGAGGTTTTCCCAAGTTTTCCATGTAATTAGGAGTCAACTTTAAGTTTTCTACCGTTCATTTACTATCCAAGCCCTTCAAGTTTATGACTAGATCACCCAATCAATTCTAAATAGTTTGGCCAAACCCACTAAAGTTTATAATTGGCAGGATAAAGTTATCCCTTAAGGTGCCACATGGCCTCAATCAAAAGTGCTGAAAGAAAATCTAAGAACTAGCCAGCATTCCAAAAGACAATTATCATTTAATTAATTAATTATAATTATATTCTTTCCAGAACACCAAATAATAGAACAATTGCGGAAATTTTTCAAATTATAAGCACAAAAAAACTAAAAGCAAACATATTTTGCCCATTGAGGACATATGGGATGAGATTGAGCAATTTTTGAATTAAAATAATAACAAATAATTAATTACAATTAAAGATAATTAGTATCTGGAATGCATCCCTAGTGACTGTGCGGCTTTTCGCTTCGAAATTGGAGAATTTCCAGAATCAGCATCGGGATTTTAATATAAGAAAACTTTATTTCTAACTGTATTTACTGTGCGAATATGTCCGTTACTTGGCTTTTGAAGAGTTGCGGATAAAAAAAGTTAATTTTTTAAAAATTTAGATTTTTTTTTTCTAGAGTATTAGTCACGAAAGCTTTATTGTTTGTCACCTTAAAACTGTAGGAAGCAATTCAGTAACATAGAAATTATTGATGCTGCATTATACAGTTCTGCTTGTTTTTATAACATATTCATTGCTCTGGTTCTTTCTTACCTATACCGTATCAAGGCTGACTGGTAAACCACAGAGAATACCTGACGTTACTATTTTCTTCTCATTACCATTTGTCATAATAAAATGGTTTGAGACTAGATAGTATCATTCATCACTTTCAACACATTTATAAGAACAAATTTATTTAACAACGCCATAAATACAACAAGACGAAAACAAACAGATATTTTGCAAACTCGGCTAATAATAAGTTGTGCCCTCTACGTAGACCGAGAACGTTCTTTTCCCCTTTTTACCAGATATGAGAAGTACTCTCTTTTAGTCCCTTTTCTGTCTTCTTTGATCCCTTTTATTTTCTTATCCTACCCTTTCTTCTTTGGTTCAATTCCCCTCTTGTTCATTTTTAAAGAAACACCACAGAGGTCGTAGCTAAGCAACTAAATAAAATAAAATGATTTACTTATACTTACAAGAGATTCAAATGTTTCTACTATTTCTTCTAATTTCCCAGCTTCTAACATTCTCTTCCGCCTTTTCATTTCCAGTTCACCTGTCCTGTCAAGAAAAGAATCCTCGTCTGATGAGTAAAAGTCCTCCTCTTCTCGGTATTTCTCCCGTTTCGCTCGACTTTCTACAATATCAACCGTATATTACCTAACGGAATAGTATCACGTCTGGATTAATCATAAATTCATCACAAATGAACTCATCAACTTCATTTTAACAGAATACAAATAGTGGAAGAAGCAGTGGGGTCAATTGGAGGACACATACCATATGTCCCCTCCTCCTAGGTTTTGAAAAATATTTTTTTTGGGTACTTATATGATATATCCACTACCTAATATTCTTCTAATATGTTTTTCTGACGCTCAATCTTAATAAAATATACCTAAATATGATAAAAAAATATAATAAATTAGAAACAAATTTGGGCTATATATTTGCAAATTAGGGGGAAGGGGGGGGGGGGAGGGTAAAGTAGAGCGGCTCTGCATGCCTAATGTGTTAGGTACAATTATTTTGTATCTGTATATTATGTAGTAAAATTGTTTTCTAACTTTACACTGGCCAGTACTTTACCCCAACCCTCCTAATGTGAAAATTTATAGCCCGAATTATATATTTTCCATCTATTCTGTCACTTTTCTTTGTCTTGTCTCACGCTAAGTCGAAAGAAACTAACAAAAAAAACAAAAAAAAAACGGTTCTGCAAAGCGTTTATGAATGAGCAACTTGAGCGGTACGGGGCTTTATCATACAAGTACCCTTTTTTGGTATTTCCATTGGAAAACTGAAAAAAACACAAAAACTGCCCTATCCCATATTGAAACATACATTTCATCCCCCACCCCCTCCCGAATTTTGTGAATCGACACAACCAGCGGGAGAAGGGTTTCCTTCTGTAGATAAGAAAGTTAGAATTATATATGAGGACAGTAAAAAATAAAGAAAATAAAGGAAAAATAATAATTAAAAAAGAAAATTATGTATATAAGGAAGTTAGAATTATATATGAGGACAGTAAAAACTAAGAAAAAAATAAGAAAAATAAGAATTAAAAAAGAAATCTTCTGCAGATAAAGAAGTTAGAATTATATATGAGGACTGTAAAAAATAAGAATTAAAAAAGAAAATTCTGTAGATAAGGAAGTTAGAATTATATATGATGACAGTAAAAAATAAGAAAAATAAGAATTAAAAAAGAAAAATTCTGTAGATAAGGAAGTTAGAATTATATATGAGGACAGTAAAAAATAAGAAAAAAATAAGAAAAATAAGAATTAAAAAAGAAAAATTCTGTAGATAAGGAAGTTAGAATTATATATGAGGACGGTAAAAAAAAGAAAAATAAGAATTAAAAATGAAAAATTCTGTAGATAAGGAAGTTACAATTATATATGAGAATAGCAAAAAATAAGAAAAAAAAATAAGAAAAATAAGAATTAAAAAAGAAAAATTCTGTAAATAAGGAAGTTAGAATTATATATAAGGACGGTAAAAAATAAGAAAAATAGGAATTAAAAAAGAAAAATTCTGTAGATAAGGAAGTTAGAATTATATATGAGGACAGTAAAAAATAAGAAAAAAATAAGAAAAATAAGAATTAAAAAAGAAAAATTCTGTAGATAATGAAGTTAGAATTTTATATAAGGACAGTAAAAAATAAGAAAACAAATAAGAAAAATAAGAATTAAAAAAGAAAAATTCTGTAGATAAGGAAGTTAGAATTATATATGAGGACTGTAAAAAATAAGAATTAAAAAAGGAAAATTCTGTAGATAAGGAAGTTAGAATTATATATGATGACAGTAAAAAATAAGAAAAATAGGAATTAAAAAAGAAAAATTCTGTAGATAAGGAAGTTAGAATTATATATGAGGACAGTAAAAAAAAAGAAAAAAATAAGAAAAAAATAAGAAAAATAAGAATTAAAAAAGAAAAATTCTGTAGATAATGAAGTTAGAATTTTATATGAGGACAGTAAAAAATAAGAAAAATAAGAATTAAAAAAAAAAATTCTGTAGATAAGGAAGTTAGAATTATATATGAGGACAGTAAAAAATAAGGGAAAAAAATAAGAAAAATAAGAATTAAAAAAGAAAAATTCTGTAGATAAGGAAGTTAGAATTATATATGAGGACAGTAAAAAACAAGAAAAAAATAAGAAAAAAATAAGAAAAATAAGAATTAAAAAAGAAAAATTCTGTAGATAATGAAGTTAGAATTTTATATGAGGACGGTAAAAAATAAGAAAAATATATAAGAAAAATAAGAGTTAAAAAAGAAAAATTCTGTAGATAAGGAAGTTAGAATTATATACGAGGACGGTAAAAAATAAGAATTCAAAAAGGAAAATCCTGTAGATAAGGAAGTTAGAATTATATATGAGGACAGTAAAAAATAAGGAAAAAAAAAAGAAAAATAAGAATTAAAAAAGAAAAATTGTGTAGATAAGGAAGTTAGAATTCTATATGAGGACAGTTAAAAAATAAGAAAAAAATAAGAAAAATAAGAATTAAAAAAGAAAAATTCTGTAGATAAGGAAGTTAGAATTTTATATGAGGACAGTAAAAAATAAGAAAAAAAAATTAAAACATAAATGGAATAACTTTTGAAAGCCTTTGTGCGATATACAACTTATTTTTTCTTTTTTAGCTAGACAGGTTGACAGGCTAAAAGTGACTTTCAAGAGCTTCCTAAAAATATAAGTGAAAACTACACAGACCAAGAATAACAATTGACTCATAATGAAAAAAGACCATAGTGTGTTTCGATTTAGTTCCATACAGTTTCAATACGTTCCAAATTTTTCGCCTTAATACCCTTAGTTTTAATAGCAGCAAACCTCCAAGTACGCAATACGATAAATGTCTCAGTTAGACCCCGGCGCCGCGCCGATGAGGGAAGACCGGTGGCGGCGGGGCCAAAAACAGCGCGCCACGCCGCGCCACCGGTAAGATGTCGGCGGCGCGCCTTCGGCGCGATCAATGTTGACTGCAAACATTAATGTTTTCATCAGTCTTTCTCAAATCACAGCTTAAATTTACAACAGATTCGAGCCTATTCATGAGTTCAAAAATTTACAAGTTGCTGGCTGGAAACTGGTCTTCTTTGTTATTCATCAAGAGAAGTAGAACTCTGGTAGAGACAAAATGGCTGTGGCGTTTCAGAACCCTTGCTTAATACGAATAGTTAAAGTATCTATTAGCTATGTATTCTTAACATAAATAATTATCAAAATTAGTAGTTTTTTTCATCAAGTGTTACTGCATACAAAACTTCTAATACTATATCCTAAAATTCGTCATTTATCTGGGTAAAAACTTTGAATATAACTTTGAACCTAGAAGCTTAATTTTCTTATGATCCCCCTTACATTTATTTATTTTGTCACCTTTAAAAGAGTTTAAATGGGCGACTTCGATATTGATTGTTTTTTTTTTTTTTTTTTTTGCTCTTTTGGTTTCCTAAAAATCCGTATTTTATTAAAAAATGGTTTTTAATAAAATCTTAAAAAAAAATACATTTTAAAGTTTTTTTTGTTTTCTTTATAGAATATATGTCACGTAGGCCAAAGCTGAACTGCTGCTTTTTTAGTAATTTTGGCTGCTGTTTTGAATATTAGTCATTTTTTGTTTCGGGGATGCATTCCAAATTATAAACTGATAAATATCTATTATCAGTCACATTATAAACTGCATCTGAAAGGAGTAAATTTATCAAATTGAAAAATACATGATGAACACTTCACATGAGAACACTTCAATTACAATGAAACAAAAAACACTTAATGGTTTAATCGGTATGAAGAAAAATGAAGTGCCAGCTATTTTCTTAGGTAAAACATGAAAAGCTCATCCGTTTTAAATGTAATTAAATGAAATAATATGCAGACTGAAGTGGCTCCAGAAAGATGTAGAGATTTTCATCCTAGTTCGTCACTTTTAATCCAAGAAAAATGTTACGAGACTTAGTATCAGTTATTGAGTTTAAGCTTTTATTTCCAAATGCTCACAAAAATTACCAAATTTAAGAAAGTCGCCACAATAAGTCAGCTTAGGTCAAAATGCTCAAAGACTCCTCTTTAATCCCCACCCAGGTTCAAAGTTTCTGCTATGGTCATTTCCATGGAAATCTCCAAAGAGTTTCTTTTTAAAATAACTTTCAAGCGTAGTTAGGGGTATTCAGCCTTTTTTGCTTTTCTTCAAAGCTTTGAAAAAAGTGTTTTAACATTCCAAATGTTACATTTGTTATATTTGTGCGGATTTTTAGTCACCATTTTTGGCGTGACCGACTTTTTTAAACCACTGTAGTTAGATACGTAAGAACGTTGCAACATATTAGTACCCTGAGGTCATAAGACTGTCAAAGACTCCTCCTTGAGCCTCCCAAATTTAAAGCTTTTATTATGACCTGGCCCTTTAATGCAACTTGGGCGCTGGACCAAAGGAGCCATTATGAATCGAGCGCAACCTTAGGTGGGGATGTCGATATCGCTTTCGTCAAACCAATTCGTTTTAGTGTGAATCTGCCTGGTACATATGAATGAATGTTTTCAAAGTAAACCCGTTTCATCAATAAGAAAAAAACGGGTTGGACGCAGATGTCCCTTTCCCTTTGGACAATAAACCCATGCAAGTGCTGTATCAAGTATAGCTCACGAAAATCTTGTTAATTTTTGTCAACTTTTCAACTTTTTGGCATCCCTGCTTTCCAAAAAAAAAAAAAAAATCAAGGTACTATCACTTAAATATAATAAATCCCTATCCCCCCCCCCTCTGTATACCATCTTGATAGGATATCGTCTCTGCTTTAAATAAAAAAAAAATTATTAACTTGTTGACACCCCTTTATTCAAAAAAAAATAAATAAATTGAGGTATTATCATTTAAATATGATAGCTCACTACCCCCCCCCTCTGGATACCACCTTGATAGGATGCCGTCTCTGCTTTAAATTTAAAAAAAATAACTTTTTGAGATCCCTGCTTTCAATAAAAAAATTTCGAGATATTATTATTTAAATGTAATGCCTCCCCCCCCCCCCCTCTGGATACCACCTTGATAGGATACCGTCTCAGCTTTCATTAGAAAAATAATTTACTTAATAATTAACTAGGTCACTACATGGTTCAAACAAACACGCAAAATAACAATAAACAGCTTAGTGTTCCTTGAAAAAAAATTGAGGGAATGAGTAAAGGGGTACAAAGACAACAACAAAAATGTCGAAATTATTAAGATATACCTCAAATTATTGGAAAACTGAGTCATAGATTCGCCGTGGCATTCTATAAGATCCAAAGAATCTAGTTAAAAGGGAGCACACACAAAACCCAAAGTAGGCCAGTAGCCTATGAGAAATCGCAAAATACGCAAGACAATGAACAAGCCCTACTGGGGGGGCCTGGGTCTATCAAAATATTTCAATGGTTTCCCAGGGAATTTGATATCATTTTCTTCTGTCTCCACTTTAAATGAAAAAAATATTTATCTTTTTGGCATCCCTGCTTTCAAAAACAATTATCATTTGAAAATGATGGCCCTCTATCCCCCCTATAAGCAATAATTTACTATTTATTAATGAATCATATTTTGGGGGTAACATCTGGTTCGATCTTTAATTCCCTAACCTTGAACTTAGCTTAGTCTATAGCTAAATTTTGTCTCAATAGAAGGTTTTTTTTGGAAGAGAGGGGGGGGGGGGGAGCAAACATGTTTCAAAAACAAGATTGTATTTTCTATCAGGCGTTCAAGAATTGAGTATTAAACATTAAGAAAATCTTATCTAAATACAGCAAAAAAAAAAAAAAAAATCTGCAAACTTACAATTCAGCTGTAGAAACAATCTGCCGGCTGTCAATTTCAAAATGCAACTGAAGGCTGAAGCTGTATAGTAGTGAATGCATTCTATGATTCTATTCAACTTGAAAATAAAATTCTTGACTACGAATGATGTAAGAAATAGCGATTGGGAAACTGCATTCGAAGTGATTTTAACTCATTTCATAAAGACGATACTTTTTTTTGTCAACATATTAAGAACTGTGTATATTGTAATATTTGCAATTGCATATTGCATCTGTCTGGTTTTTATGCAAAGTAACAAAAGAGACGAAAATTAATGAACAAGAGAGTAGTGAAGAATTATGGTATGCAAAGTAATATATGGATGGGAAAGTCACTGGTGATAAATCGCTAGGGGTGACACCGTGATTGCGTGATTTTCGGGGATTTGGGGAACCAATTTTTTTTCGGGGTAATACCCAAAAATTCGGAAATATTGCAAGCCCTGCTTGATTTGTAATCAGGAAAATCGAAATACTAAACCACACGAGAAGAAAAAGCTCCGACTTTGCGGTTGACGCAATAGAGAATTGCCGCAAAATTAATTTAAAGTCGACCGAACGCCGCCGCCTCTGCCGGCGGCGTTACGACACTTCAGCGGCGTTCGACCGGGCCTCTCGTCGGCGGGGTGGGGTCGATCCGCCGGCGCGGCGCCGGGGTCTAGTCTCAGTACTGAAAGAAGGTTTTGATTTTCAGATTAAGATAAAAGATAGAATGATTTAAGTTAAAACCATAGAATGCAAAGCAGTGAAATAAAGCATAACTTTCTGACTAAAAGAAGACATATCCAAGCTCTTTATAAACACCTGATCCAAGAGTCCAAAGTTTATTTACAACCAAAAAGAGTTTGAAAAATATACCATCATATTTCCTCCGTATTCCTCCAATAAATCGAAAATAAACAGAACAATAAAAAACGAAAAGAAGAAAAAACACTAATAAGACAAAAAAAATTAATTTTTTTTTTTAGAAAATAGCAAATAAGTGATATTTCTATGGTTCTATATAGAGGTGGTATTTGCTGTAAACATTTCCAAAAAAAGCTTTCAACATGGCCCACAGAGATGATACAATAAAAAAAGATACAATTAAAATAAATAAAACTAAAAAAAGACAATAAATCGGAAATAAACAGAACAACGAAAAATAAGAAAAGAAGAAAAAACACTAAGAAGACAAAAAAACTACATTTTTTTAGAAAATAGCAAATAAGTGACATTTCTATGGTTCTATATAGAGGCAGTATTTGCTGTAAACATTTCCAAAAAACCTTTCAACATGGCCCACAGAGATGGTACAATGAAAAAAGATACAATTAAAATAAATAAAACTAAAAAAAGACAATAAATCGGAAATAAACAGAACAATGAAAAAAAGAAAAGAAGGAAGAACATTAAGAAAACAAAAAAAATTACTTTTTTCTTAGAAAGTAGTAAATAAGTGACATTCCTAAGCTGACTCAGACAGTGTATTAGAGGCAGCAGAATATGCAGTCAGAGAATAAATGCATGTTCTTAATAAAATCATGGGATTGTACTCTAATGCTATGACTTAAATAATAGCGACATAAAGAAAACACTTACCATGTTTTGCCTGTCGAAGAAGACCTAAATTATCCAGGATCTTACACGCTTCAAGGGCGCACTGTAAGACAACTTCTTTTTTCTTGCCTTTATGCGACGCTTCAGCTACTAGCTGGCGACCTTCATTGTTATCGACTGGAAGACTAAATGAAAAATCAGTTTAATAAATTATAATAAATATTATATACAATATAATAAATAATATAATAATATTTAAAATACTATAAATTATCATAGTAATAAGATTAATAAATCAGATTAATTAATAAAACATCCCATAAATCATAAATTTAAAATTCAAATGTACTTTAACTGAAACACTTCAAAAAGCTATAAGTCTTTTTGCAATTACGGTCACCTATCCATGCCTGAGAACATAGGTGCAAACGGGTTAGAAAGTGAATTTTAAGCTATTCTCCACTCCCACCAAGTGAATCAAAATCAGTGTTAATAAGTCCTATTTCGTTTTAACTTTCTAAAATTCTTCGGTTATTGGGCACAAAAGCTGGGGTCTATTCTCCTATAATATTTTACTCCCTGTAGTTTAGAATATAATGACAGATTCAGCAACCATCTGAGTAAGTACAGTTGATACAGAGATTTTAAACAACAAGTGTTTAACGTTCTTTTGTCTTTCTTTTTTAGCAGTTTCATATTTGATACCAGGATCTCAAAACTTTTTATTCTTCAAAATCGAAATTCAAAACTTTCATGTTTGAAAAATCCTGTCGTCAAACTCAGCAAGTCGTTACTATTCAATGTGTCAAAAAAACGGATTAAATTGGTTTCATAATAGCATTGCAACTAAAATCTTAACTTGCTTTATGAGGCTAAAGTGATGACAATAGTAAGGTAAAATTGTATTTTTTGATCCCCAAATTTTCACTTCATCTTGCAAACGTATCTTAATGTAATCAGCTTCTAATGGAAATTCTTCCTCACTAGACAGTTTTTTTCAAAGCCCATTTTAAATTTTTAGTTACTATGGACTGCACTCTACCTTTACAAAGGTACGGCGCACAGCACAACCATGATTGAATAACATTCATTTTTGAATTTATTCATTTTTCAAAAACCATTCCGGTTCCGCCCATGCATGGTTAATCACTGCTTAACTGTCTGAGATCAAGTCTGATGAAGTTTAAAAGCAAAATTCTAGTTTATCTTGTCTTTGTTCTATGTCAGTTTCACTCTATTTTTACACCCCACTATACCAATCATATTCTGTTGAATTATCGCCTGTCAACATTCTCCCTGATGTGTGACACAAATACGACTCATATATGCTTTTGTATAAGTAAATATAATAGGGAAAATAACACAAATGCAAATATTACGGTAAAATGAAGGAATTTGTGAAAAAAAATAGTCAAAAAAAAGTTAGAGAGAAAAAGCTAGATCCTACCCCTATCAAAGGAAGGAGAAGAGGTACTAAAGGTTAGGCTAGAAAGAAAGACCTCGGGTCTTTATTGAGGCTATGGTCTCTTCCTCCCTCATCTCTGTAAGCCTTTTCTCTCTTACTCCATTCTATACCTCTTTCTCCTTCCTTTGATAGGGGGTAGGATCTAGCTTTTTCCCACTAACTTTTTTCTCGACTTTTTTTTTTTTTTTTACAAATTCCTCCATTTTACCGTAATATTTGCATTTGTCTTATTTTACCTTCAAAAATTTGCAAAGCTGACAGGAGGGTCAACGCCAAGCTGGTTTATAGATCAGGTCTTACTTACGTTACCCGACAAATGTAATGTCCAGGAGCCTTTTCATTGACATCGTATTCCAGTTCATACCCTTCCCTTTCGAACCAACCTCGCAATGTTTTCTTTGGATCTTCAAGATTGAGCTCCTCGTTAACTGCATATGGGTTTTCTGCCAAATCAGTAGCTTCTTCGGCCTCTTCAGCTGGTAATAAAAAGATGCTGTTAACTCAAATCATACCGTCATAAATTTATCCTGAATTTAAAGAGATAACAGATTTATATTCCTAAAAAAATAAGGGCTTAATTTGTGTTTAAAAAAATTGAGTTTTCAAATAATAACACATTGGCAAAATAAATTTGAAAGCTGAGGCAAAAGAAAAAACATAAAAAACACAAAATAAATACCAACTTTTACTTTGGATTTTTAATTTTTATTTTGCGCAGCTCAGGAAATACTTGATACACTTTAATTTGTACTTTACACATGGAAACTGATATTTCCTTATGTTGTCATTCAGAAATAAGAACTAATGATCAGTATAACTAAAACATCTGGCACCTTTCAAAGTATGAAAGATCATCTCACCAAGAGATTATTAAAGACTTATTTCAAAGGTAATATTTAAATCTAATCACTTTTTTTATATATAAATTCGCTTTGATTACACAAGAGTAAAGTTGTATATGGTACAAAGACTATAATTTGAGGGAAGTCCCCTTCTGCAAAGACGCACCTATCAATTTAAGCCACTAAACGAATGTAATGCGGTTGAGGATCAGTTTGCACCTCTGAAGTTGGAGAGGTTGGTGATTTTCAATTCAGTTGTTTGAAGTGTGGTTTAGATTTGGGTGCAAGTGACGGAGTTGATTGTATGAAATTAACGAAGTTGATGGTGGACTTGTCCAAATAACTTGATTTAGCAGCTCAAATTGACAGTAGCGCCTTTAAAGAAGGTGCCCCCTCTTCCCTTTCTCACCCAAGAAATTGAAGTTTTCATGCCATATAGAACTTAACTCGTTGTGCTATCAAAGTAAACTTATATATAAAAAAGAAGATATTAGGTATAAACATTAACTTTGAAATGAACTTTAATAAACCCTTTGCAATGTTCCAGTGGCCTGCTAGCACTGGAGAAGGAGAACAATAATTAAGCAAGGAAAACTATACGAAAATAGCAGACCTAGAAAAAAAAAACACAACATCTGCACTAAATCTTCCTTCTTCCTAGAATTATTTGTTCCGCATTCATTTTTCTACTTTGATCAGATTTAAAAAAACCCTAATTTCTATATTGTTAGAAGGCGATAATTACTATGATTGTCGTTTATACACTATCTCAGTTTATATATCTTCAGTTTTGGTTTACACCTTAAAATTGAACTTGTCTGGAGATAGACTGTTTCCTGGAATATTTTTTGATTAATCATTTATAATTGATTAAAAGAAACATGCAGTATGATTTGAAGTTATTAGAATGTTTTCTGAATTTGGTAGTTGTTACAGTCTTAGTGCAAAAAAGGGGTATCAATCCAAAGCGAAATTGGCATTAAACTTTCTTCTATTATTACTCCCCCAAGAAGGGTTCAGAATGCTATGTCTTTCAAAGTTGCCATCCTCAATACCACTGACTTATCATTAATCTCTATGGGGGTTTTTTCTCTCATTAGAAGTAATTTTTCCTCAATTGACTTTTTACATTTGTTTCAGTCTAGTGGGACTATTTCTGGATATTTTAATCACAGCTTGCTTTTTAGAGTCTCAAAAAACAAAATCGCGCTTGAGAGTATCCATAAAGGAAAATTAGAAATTTCTCAAGGAATAATAGGAACATAGGAGTAGGAATAAAAGGAATATAGCAGAACATAAGGAACCATACTGAACAGTAAAAAAGGAAAAAATACGTAAGTTTTCTTGTTTTAATGAAAAAAGTCTTGACGAAAAATCAGATTTTATAGATTACCATTTTTAGTGAATTTCTTAAGACAAGTATTTGTTGGGATTTAACACCTGATGACGTTGATTTTAACCTCTTTTCTTTCGCACCGCTGTCAAAACTGTTCTGTTCTTCAAAAGCTTACCGTCCTCGACCTGGAGAGTAGCTGTAGTATCAATAGAGGAATCAATATATTTTTCCAACTTTATTGCTTAAACCATTCAATTTCTGTAACTCTTGCTCCACACGTTTGGAACTTTATTTTTCAGTCTGATATTCAAGCTAAGTATAAAACAAATGACCTACTTTCTTTCTCATTGTTTCGATTACATGGGATTACATCTTGTTCAACTAGAAATCTACATTGAGAATGAGTGGTGAGAAAGAGGTTCAATGTAATCTTTTGCGGCTGCTATACTACAAAAAGAGTAAGAAAGTCTCGGTATGACAGTGCAAAGCCCAAAAGTGTTCTCAAGTACACTTGAAAATACACTCAAGTATTCATGAAAATGGGAATTGGTTTCTAAAAGGGAAAAAATTCAAACAAATCGGGATTATATTTAAAAACTCACGCATTCCCCAAGAAATTCCCTCTTCCAGTTGTTTCTTCTCTTCAGGAAGCCTCATTTCTTCTTTAGCTTTAGCCAATTCTTCTTCCTTTTTCTTTTCTTCCAATTTCTGCATTTTCAATAGCTTTAGTTCAGTAACGCTTAATTGAGATTCAGGCTCTTCATCATCATGAGGACCATTCAAAATGAGCATCCTTTTACTTCCTCCTACTTTGAACATATGGCCAACCTTTAATGGCTGATATTTTTTTGGAATCACTTTACGACCATGCAAAAGCGTTCCATGTGTGCTACCCATATCGTACAGGTACATACCCTTTTCCATTCCAGGTATTTCATTCGCGCAATATTGTATAATACAATGAAAACGAGACACGGATAGATGTTGCATTGGAATATCACAAGTATCTGAACGTCCTACAACATAAAAAGGTTTTCCGCTTAAATCAACTTTTTCAACAATCACTCCCTCTTTGAGAACCTCAAGGCTGTAAGATTCAAATGGAAGTCCACCCCATTCGGGTTCTTCATATGGAAACGCTAGTGGTTTTTCTTCTCCAGCTTTACTTAGAGCAATTGTATTGATATTTATTTCTGACACTGTTGTCACTTCTTTATTTGGTACCTCTTCTTCATTTAGAACTGTGTCAAGCTTTACTGAAGTCTGCTTCAAAGGCTTTGCAATAACATGTTTTTTTCCAATCATGATCGGCATTTTGAACGGAGTTTTCTCCTTATTCTCGTCATCTGTATTGCTTGTTACATCCGCTGCAAGTGATCCAACTTCATATTTTGAGTCCATTACAATATTTGGATCTTAAAGTTCCACCAAAAACTGAATAGCTAAAATAGGTAGAACCAAAATAATTGATAGGTCGGTAAGATTAAACTGAAGCGCTAGAACACAAATATTTTATAAAAAAAAAGTTAAAGACATGGAACACTACAGAAGACTTATAAGACTGAAACCTCAAATCAGCAACCCGAGAAAAGTCATCACTGCCCTTGAGAACCGTCTATTTCAACATAAATAGTGATAAAACGGTAAACTCGCATTGATGATCAGATACATCAGGGATTATTCAACCGGAAAGACAACATCATAAGAGATTTTTTCTCATAGATTTACATACTAAAAAGAAAACATTCCCCAGGCTCTTTGTCTACCAAAAAAGGACTGCTTTGCATTCTATTTGATGACCTTTGCTTCGTTCGGGCAAAGACCATTAGTGGCTCAGGCCTTTGATCCCCCAAAAATGGCCCTCACTTTAGTTCAGTACCCAATCTATAGTATAATGTTATAGTATCCCTAAAAATCAGTCTTTTATTATATAAAATCTTTATATAACCTGTGTACATATGAACGTATTTCATTTTAAAAGACATGACATGGCCGAGATACATTAACGTAGAAGAGAAATACAATTTTCGCAGCCAAAAAAACAAGAAGAAAAGTCCCAATCGCTGCTCTTCATTACTGTCACTCTATATAAGAGGATACATCCCAGACCAGAATGCTATGAACGTCCTGGAATGCCCTCCAGGACACGCTCCTCTACACTGGAACAAAGGGGTGGCCTTTCCCAATAGTACAAAAAAAAATGCTAAAACGGTATGAAATACCGAAAATGTTTTTTCAGGTCTGGATGCATAAAAATTCATGGCAAGGGGGGGGGGGCACGTTCAACAAATGTGGCTTCGAGCGGCCCTCGCCTTCACCTGTGTAGATAATCATATTTATTTATCTTTTTTTTACATTAAAAATATTTCTGTAAAGGAAATATTTTTGTAAAAGGAGCTCTCCACCAAAGTACCCATATTGAGCATGTAGTGCAAAAATTGAGCAAAAATTTTCCAAATTGATCAATATTTAGGGTATGCTCAATTCAAGTGAAGTTCAGCATACAATTGCTATACTTCTGTTTGCACAATGTTTAACACAATTTCAGATGCACTTAGGATATTCATTCAGCAAACGAAATTTAATGAGGACATATTAGATATAAACAATACGAAACTCATCTAATCATTAGTGTGTTAAAACAATCATAATGACTGGTTAAAAAAAGTCACTGGCATAGCAAATATCAAACATATCTTTCAGTAATTGATAAGAATTACACACTACAAAAACATGCTGGACCTGGGCTGTCAGAGGTTTTGGCTTGCCCTTGAAGGATTGTTGGCTTGTTAGAATCAGGAAAACATTTACAATGTTCTTTAGCTACTTGCAGAGCAAATTGCATTTTAAGTTAGCAGCAAATTGTAGTCCTGTATAAAGGAAACTCCATGTTTGGCTGTGTCATTCACTACTTGTAGCTCTCTGACAATTGCTTCAGCCTTCACATAGGATTCATTATCTACCCAGGTCTCAGGATCTGTAGACAAGAAACTATCTGGAATGGAAAGGATATGGAAGAAGTTCCTTGTATTGTGTGTAACAAAGTCCTGTAGATTCTTGTTGGTGACTATAGTTTTGTCCACAGTGATAAACTTCAGTGGGTCCCCCCTTCCTTTTATGGCAGAGTACTTTGACCATCAACACTGTTTCAGTTGCATCATCACCCCTGTAAAAAAAATGCCAGTCCTAGCAGTTCTTTGCTAAGATACCACAGCTGCCCACACAGTTTCTTCAGTGCACTAGTTGCTGCTGGCAATCCACAAGTGAGGAGCTACATCATCATTACTAGAAGACTCCAATAACACAGTTTGATCCAGATTTGCTATTTCAAGTTGCTGTTTTGTCTTGAAGTAAAACTGGCTTTTTTTCTTATTTTCCTGTACTTTCTCCTTTTTTGTAAGTGACATGTCAACCCCTGCTATAACGCCTTGCCTTCCTTTTTCCCACCAGGCCAACAGGAATTGCTTGTCTTCCACAATTTTGATGAGCTGTAATGCTTCCTGGAGAGCTGCATCAAAGAGATCACAGAAAGCTTCCTTAATTTTTTCCCCATTGGCTATCTGAGTTGCTGTCCTTCTTGCTTTGTTTTCTTCAACCCTTCCCATCTCTGCACTAAAACTTCAAATTAGGCAACTACATGATCACTCTAGTGCATGTGTATTCTGGCTTTCTCCCAGAACATTTGAACATCCTTAATTACTGATACTGTTGCCTCATGTTTAGTCTTGGCTACTTTCAGCTTTGTGGCATGGAGCCTGAGAACATAACCAACCAATGAGAATATTGAACCATATAGATCTTCCAAAGCTGAACCAAGCAGGTACACTTCCTGTTTACTGCGTGTGGATGTAGAAATTGCCATGACCCACTGTAAAACAAAACATTTTATGTGAAAATGCACAGACACCTAATTGATTATTAATATATTACCCTGAATTCCTTCAGTTATCTCTTTATGTAACACATAACACCTGTTTTGTGTTAGAATTCACAATAAATATACAATTAACTAATAAATATATGTCCTGAACCAATGATTTTCTTTATAGACACCTGATTTCTATAACATTTGAGTATAATCAAAATTTGGGTGCCTTGAGCATACCCCAAACATGAAGTTATCCTAAAAATAAATGAAACTTTTTTCTCTATCATAGAAGAATAGTTGAGGATGGTGGGAGGCAGGAAAAACAATTTTTTTTTTAAAAACATACATAAGGACCACCCTAATTTTGATGTATATATCCTTTTAGTGTTTCAGTTGTATTGACACATTTTATAACTCCTGCAAGATGATAAAGAATATTTTTGGGAAGAGTGTCAGGTCTAACTCTGACAATCTGTCATTACCAAACTTATAAAAATATTGTAATGAACTATGTAAAAATATCAAGTGTATTTTGGTTTAATAAAAATCTTACCAAGCATGTTCTAAGATAATCTAAACTGTAAAATTAAATAATATAGTTTTATGTTTTATAATTAAATTTAGGTATTGAATAAATATAATAGAATTAATAATTTTAATAATTCAAACAGCAAAAGGAAAAAACTGATACATGAATCTATTTAGAAAATATTCAAAAACATTATCTAAACTAAATTAAAATTTACACATCTTGTAAGTTAAATGACCAAACTAGAACAAAACACTGGAAGAGTATTGGATCTGTTTTATTTTCATCATTGCAAATGAGGGTTTTGCTTATGAAAAATATTATCCTTATTCAGACGAAATGTGTGTGCTTTCTCATCATCAAAATTTAAGTCAGTGCTGCATAAATGTATGTTCATATTGACTTAATCAAGAATTGTTGATTTTTCCTGGGGAAACATGGGTTGCTAATGAGACACTTTTGATTTAAAAAATCCAAAAGTGTTCTGTATTTTTGAAGTGTCCTTTCCAGATCCTAGTTTCTCAGTGTCCCTCAAGGTGAAAAAGTGCTAGAAAAGCACTAAAAACTGTCCTGTTAATTTGCTGAATGACATGCTTTACATTTATTGTAAAGCTTAACAGACAGCTATAACCTTTTTTTTTACAGTTCATAAATCTTTAGATGGTGTTCAAAAACATTTATTATGCTGATACCTCTGTCTAGGTGATGAAGGATGTCTTTGGGGATGATTTGAATGAGTTATAGAGATATGCCTTAGTAACGCGCTGCCTAAGTAAAGAACAATGTGGGCACAATGTGTTTTTTTTTGTTTTTTTTTTCTCCCTACCCGGGCACTTTGTATCAAAGAAGTTGTCATAGAAACTTCGAAAAGGGCTCATTCGATTGGAAATTGGAGTGGCTAGTGCCCTTTTTAATAGTCGAAAGTGATTGGAGGGCAACTAGCTCCCCCCCCCACGCCCATCATTCCCCCAAACACATCCAATCAAAATTTTGAGATAGCCATTTTGTTCAGCATAGTTGATTTCAAGATAGAAAATATGTTTTGGAGGAGGACACTCCCCCACAACCCTCAGGGCAAGGGTTTTAAGTTATGCCCTGGGGTCATATAATGTTTTTATAGAAGGCGTTGTTGTAGAAACTTCAAAGCAGGCTCATTCCATTGGAAATTTGAAGGGCTAGTGCCCTTTTTAATAGTCAAAAGTGATTGGAGGGCAACTCGCCCCCCCCCCCCTCACGCCAATCATTCCCCCAAACACATCCAATTGAAATTTTGAGATAGCCATTTTGTTCAGCATAGTTGATTTCCAGATAGAAAATGTATTTTTGAGGAGGATACTCCCCCACAGTCTTCAGGGCAAGGGTTTTAAGTTATGCCCAGGGGGCATATAAGGTTTTTAAAGAAGGCGTTTTTGTAGAAACTTCAAAAAAAGCTCATTCGATTGGAAATACCCTTTTTAATAGTTGAAAGTGATTGGAGGGCAACTAGCCCCCCCCCTCCACACCCATCATTCCTCCAAACACATCCAATCGAAATTTTGAGATAGCCATTTTGTTCAGCGTAGTTTATTTCCAGATGGAAAATATGTTTTTGAGGAGGACACACCCCCAAAGCCCTTAGGGCAAGGGTTTTAAGTTATACCCTGGGGGCATATAAGGTTTTTAAATAAGGCGTTGTTGTAGAAACTTCAATGAAAGCTCATTCAATTGGAAATTCAAAGGGCTAGTGCCCTTTTTAATACTCGAAAGTGATTGGAGGGCAAGTAGCCCCCCCCTCCTTTTAGTAATATTTCACAAGAAAATTTATTTTACATTTCTTAAAATGTTGCTGTTTGCACGATAGCCATTTTGTTCAGCATAGTTGATTTCCAGATAGAAAATATGTTTTTGAGGAGGACACTCCCCCACAACCCTCAGGGCAAGGGTTATAAGTTATGCCCTGGGGGCATTCAAGGTTTTTATTGAAATCTTTGTCGTAGAAACTTGAAAAGGGGCTCATTCGATTTGACATTCAAAGGGCTAGTACCCTATTTAATAGTCGAAACTGATTTGAGGGCAACTAGCCCCCCTCTCACGCCCGCCTTTTGCCCAAACACATCCAAACAAAATTTTCCATGGCATCTGTAGTTTGGCCATTAGGGTTATAAAAGCTTATTATGTAGGCTTTTATATTATTCAGCCAAACACTGATACCAATTGCATCAACATCATTAGCAAAATCTGGAAAATTGATGCCACAGAATTTTATTTTATTTTTAACTAATAGAGCTACTCCATCTCCTTTTCTCTCTGATGATCTATCCTTTCTCAGGATAGTATATCCCAGAGACTTAATTTGTTGATTTTGGGTTAAATGAGTTTCCTAGAGGCAAGCAATATTAATGGAATTATTATTCATAAAAGATATTATTTCATTTAGCTTATTTTCTGTGAGTGATCTTACGTTCCACTGGAGTATTGATATGTGTTGTGTTGTTGATTTATTTTTCATATGACTGTGTATCAATGTTCAGCTTTGTTAACAGTAAAGCAAGATTTTTTTTGCTTGAATGAGCATATCATCAGGGATGTATCCCTGGGACACCCTAATACACTATCATCAGGGACACCCTCATATATCAAAATTAGGGTGGTCCTTATGTATGTATAAAAAAAAAAATTGTTTTTCCTGCCTCCCACCGTCCTCAACTATTCTTCTATGATAGAGAAAAACGTTTCATTTATTTTTAGGATAACTTCATGTTTGGGGTATGCTCAAGGCACCCAAATTTTGATTATACTCAAATGTTATAGAAATCAGGTGTCTATAAAGAAAATCATTGGTTCAGGACATATATTTATTAGTTAATTGTATATTTATTGTGAATTCTAACACAAAACAGGTGTTATGTGTTACATAAAGAGATAACTGAAGGAATTCAGGGTAATATATTAATAATCAATTAGGTGTCTGTGCATTTTCGCATAAAATGTTTTGTTTTACAGTTGGTCATGGAAATTTCTACATCCACACGCAGTAAACAGGAAGTGTACCTGCTGGGTTCAGCTTTGGAAGATCTATATGGTTCAATATTCCCATTGGTTGGTGATGTTCTCAGGCTCCATGCCACAAAGCAAATATCAAACATATCTTTCAGTAATTGATAAAAATTACACACTACAAAAACATGCTGGACCTGGGCTGTCAGAGGTTTTGGCTTACCCTTGAAGGATTGTTGGCTTGTTAGAATCAGGAAAACATTTACAATGTTCTTTAGCTACTTGCAGAGCAAATTGCATTTGGTTTTTATTTTAAGTTAGCAGCAAATTGTAGTCCTGTATAAAGGAAACTTCATGTTTGGCTGTGTCATTCACTACTTGTAGCTCTCTGACGATTGCTTCAGCCTTCACATAGGATTCATTATCCACCCAGGTCTCAGGATCTGTAGACAAGAAACTATCTGGAATGTAAAGAATATGGAAGAAGTTCCTTTTATTATGTGTAACAAAGTCCTGTACGTTCTTGTTGCTGACTGTAGTTTTGTCCACGGTGATGCACTTCAGTGGGCCCTCCGTTCCTTTTATGGCAGAGTACTTTGACCATCAACACTGTTTCAGTTGCATCATCACCCCTGTAAAAAAATGCCAGTCCTAGCAGTTCTTTGCTAAGATACCACAGCTGCCCACACAGTTTCTTCAGTGCACTAGTTGCTGCGTGCAATCCACAAGTGAGGAGATTTCAGAAACATTAAATCATTGGCTGGTGCTGCTGTTGCCAGAGGAATGACAATTTAATATAACTTCCTACACCAAAAGCACAGAAGTTGCCCAGACCAGTGATTTCACAATCTGCCATGGCTATACCAGTATCTAAAGCCGACTCTGGTTTACAAAGCAGTTGCTCTGTTCTAGATCCAGAAACAATTAGTGGCAGTTGGTCAATTTTTTCATCTCCAGTGAGGTCTTCCATAAGCTTTCCATCCCAGTGAAGAACCATTGGCTTCTCGGGATTGAAATCAGACTTCAACTGAGATGAAAATATGACAATATGCTTCTGACAGTAACATCTTATAGGTGATCTGTTGATACTGAAATTCTGAACACAGTGACATGTCACTTGTATTATTGGGGCAATGATCTGAACTGCTTGTCTGTCACTTCTCTTTGTGCAGTCTAGGAATGACAGGAGTGCAGGAGTTCAAATGTTAGTTCTTCTATCTTTTTGTTTTGGTGTACAAGGTTGTTTGGTGGCTTCACTGCTGATTCTTTGTAATACTTCCATGGCTACATCATCATTACTAGAAGACTCCAATAACACAGTTTGATCCAGATTTGCTATTTCAAGTTGCTGTTTTGTCTTGAAGTAAAACTGGCTTTTTTTCTTATTTTCCTGTACTTTCTCCTTTTTTGTAAGTTACATGTCAACCCCTGCTATAACGCCTTGCCTTCCTTTTTCCCACCAGGCCAACAGGAATTGCTTGTCTTCCACAATTTTGATGAGCTGTAATGCTTCCTGGAGAGCTGCATCAAAGAGATCACTGAAAGCTTCCTTAATTTTTTCCCCATTGGCTATCTGAGTTGCTGTCCTTCTTGCTTTGTTTTCTTCAACCCTTCCCATCTCTGCACTAAAACTTCAAATTGGGCAACTACATGATCACTCTAGTGCATGTGTATTCTGGCTTTCTCCTAGAACATTTGAACATCCTTAATTACTGATACTGTTGCCTCATGTTTAGTCTCGGCTACTTTCAGCTTTGTGGCATGGAGCCTGAGAACATCACCAACCAATGGGAATATTGAACCATATAGATCTTCCAAAGCTGAACCAAGCAGGTACACTTCCTGTTTACTGCGTGTGGATGTAGAAATTGCCATGACCCACTGTAAAACAAAACATTTTATGTGAAAATGCACAGACACCTAATTGATTATTAATATATTACCCTGAATTCCTTCAGTTATCTCTTTATGTAACACATAACACCTGTTTTGTGTTAGAATTCACAATAAATATACAATTAACTAATAAATATATGTCCTGAACCAATGATTTTCTTTATAGACACCTGATTTCTATAACATTTGAGTATAATCAAAATTTGGGTGCCTTGAGCATATCCCAAACATGAAGTTATCCTAAAAATAAATGAAACTTTTTTCTCTATCAAAGAAGAATAGTTGACCACCCTAATTTTGATGTATATATCCTTTTAGTGTTTCAGTTGTATTCACACATTTTATAACTCCTTCAAGATGATAAAGAATGTTTTTGGGAAGGGTGTCAGGTCTAACTCTGACAATCTGTCATTACCAAACTTATAAAAATATTGTAATGAACTATGTAAAAATATCAAGTGTATTTTGGTTTAATAAAATCTTACCAAGCATGTTCTAAGATAATCTAAACTGTAAAATTAAATAATATAGTTTTATGTTTTATAATTAAATTTAGGTATTGCATAAATATAATAGAATTAATAATTTTAATAATTCAAACAGCAAAAGGAAAAAACTGATACATGAATCTATTTAGAAAACATTCAAAAACATTATCTAAACTAAATTAAAATTTACACATCTTGTAAGTTAAATGACCAAACTAGAACAAAACACTGGAAGAGTATTGGATCTGTTTTATTTTCATCATTGCAAATGAGGGTTTTGCTTATGAAATTATTATCCTTATTCAGACAAAATGTGTGTGCTTTCTCATCATCAAAATTTAAGATGTAAAGTTATGAAGATGTTTGTCAGTGCTGCATAAATGTATGTTCATACTGACTTAATCAAGAATTGTTGATTTTTCCTGGGGAAACATGGGTTGCTAATGAGACACTTTTGATTTAAAAAATCCAAAAGTGTTCTGTATTTTTGAAGTGTCCTTTCCAGATCCTAGTTTCTCAGTGTCCCTCAAGGTGAAAAAGTGCTAGAAAAGCACTAAAAACTGTCCTGTTAATTTGCTGAATGACATGCTTTACATTTATTGTAAAGCTTAACAGACAGCTATAACCTTTTTTTTTACTGTTCATAAATCTTTAGATGGTGTTCCAAAAACTTTTATTATGCTGATACCTCTGTCTAGGTGATGAAGGATGTCTTTGGGGATGATTTGAATGAGTTATGGAGATATGACTTTGTAGCGCGCTGCCTAAGTAAAGAACAATGTGGGCACAATGTGTTTTTTTTTGTTTTTTTTTTCTCCATACCCGGGCACTTTGTATCAAAGAAGTTGTCATAGAAACTTCGAAAAGGGCTCATTCGATTGGAAATTGGAATGGCTAGTGCTCTTTCTAATTGTCGAAAGTGATTGGAGGACAACTAGCCTCCCCCCCACGCCCATCATTCCCCCAAACACATCCAATAAAAATTTTGAGATAGCCATTTTGTTCAGCATAGTTGATTTCAAGATAGAAAATATGTTTTGGAGGAGGACACTCCCCCACAACCCTCAGGGCAAGGGTTTTAAGTTATGCCCTGGGGTCATATAATGTTTTTATAGAAGGCGTTGTTGTAGAAACTTCAAAGCAGGGTCATTCGATTGGAAATTTGAAGGCCTAGTGCCCTTTTTAATAGTCGAAAGTGATTGGAGGGCAACTAGCCCCCCCCCCTCCACGCCCATCCTTCCCCCAAACACATCCAATCAAAATTTTGAGATAGCCATTTTGTTCAGCATAGTTGATTTCCAGATAGAAAATATGTTTTTGAGGAGGACACTCCCCCACAGACCTCAGGGCAAGGGTTTTAAGTTATGCCCAGGGGGCATATAAGGTTTTTAAAGAAGGTGTTTCTGTAGAAACTTCAAAAAAAGCTCATTCGATTGTAAATTCAAAGGGCTACTGCCCTTTTTAATAGTTGAATGTGATTGGAGGGCAACTAGCCCCCCCTCCACCCCCATCATTCCACCAAACACATCCAATCGAAATTTTGAGATAGCCATTTTGTTCAGCGTAGTTTATTTCCAGATGGAAAATATGTTTTTGAGGAGGACACACCCCCAAAGCCCTTAGGGCAAGGGTTTTAAGTTATACCCTGGGGGCATATAAGGTTTTTAAAGAAGGCGTTGTTGTAGAAACTTCAATTAAAACTCATTCAATTGGAAATTCAAAGGGCTAGTGCTCTTTTTAATACTCGAAAGTGACTGGAGGGCAAGTAGCCCCCCCCCGCCACGCCCATCATTCCCCCACAAAATTTTGAGATAGAAACAAAATGATATCAAACCGTCTGCACTATACTATGGGGAGGAGAAACACCACAGTATAGCCCTGAGGATGATTTGAGCAGGATTTGTTCAGTACAGCTGCTGATTAATTGAGATAATATGAAACAAGAAAATTTATTTTAAATTTGTTAAAATGTTGCTGTTTGCACGATAGCCATTTTGTTCAGCATAGTTGATTTCCAGATAGAAAATATATTTTTGAGGAGGACACTCCCCCACAACCCTCAGGGCAAGGATTATAAGTTATGCCCTGGGGGCATTCAAGGTTTTTATTGAAATCTTTATCGTAGAAACTTGAAAAAGGGCTCATTCGATTTGAACTTCAAAGGGCTAGTACCCTATTTAATAGTCGAAAGTTATTTGAGGGCAACTAGCCCCCCTCTCACGCCCACCTTTCGCCCAAACACATCCAAACAAAATTTTCCATGGCATCTGTAGTTTGGCCATTAGGGTTATAAAAGCTTATTATGTAGGCTTTTATATTATTCAGCCAAACACTGATACCAATTGCATCAACATCATTAGCAAAATCTGGAAAATTGATGCCACAGAATTTTATATTATTTTTAACTAATAGAGCTACTCCATCTTCTTTTCTCTCTGATGATATATCCTTTCTCAGGATAGTATATCCCAGAGACTTAAGTTGTTGATTTTTGGTAAATGAGTTTCTTGGAGGCAAGCAATACTAATGGAATTATTATTCATAAAAGATATTAGTTCATTTAGCTTATTTTCTGTAAGTGATCTTATGTTCCACTGGAGTATTAATATGTGTTGTGTTGTTGATTTATTTTTCATGTGACTGTTTATCAATGTTCAGCTTTGTTAACAGTAAAGCAAGATCTTTTTTTTCTTGAATGAGCATATCATCAGGGATGTAGATTTTTGCCAATTCTGCAATGATTTTTGTTTTCTGTAGTTGATGTATGTTCATGGCCTGAACTGCATTACAGTTTAGAATGAATAAGCATATATTTGGAGATTGCATTTTTGGTTGTGCATCCTGTTTGTCAGTTAAGGGATTAATTCCTGGTAGTGTTTCTGGTTTGTTTCTTCTTGGGAGGGGGGGGGGAGGGTCAGGCTGACCTCATCTCACCGGACAAGGAGGCTTGTTGACTTGGTGATTCCTTCTGATAGGGATGTGAGGTAGGGGGCTTAGAAGATGGTGTTTTATACGGGGTACTTGATGCATTGGGGGCGTTGGACTTGGGGGTTTTGGTTGGTTTCATTACGGGCTTTATTTGGTATTGTTGGGCAGCATTTGCTTCCATTGCTGCAAAGGGGTATGGGATGGCCTTCTCTGTTGCTATTTGGAGTGCTAGAGCTCTTTTCTTATATGCAGGGCATAGTGATTTATTTGTAGATTCATGTGGGCCTTTGCAATTGATGCATGTAGGATGAGTGTTGTTGCAAGTTGTCAACTCTTTATGATGGTATGCTTTACAATTACTGCACTCTAGGAGAATTTCATTACATTTGTTTGTTGTCTGTCCCAGTTTGAGACACTTCTGACACTGGATAGGCTTCGGTTTGTAGTCTTTGTGTGGTTTGATTTGCCCAAATAGGGATAATTTTTTTGTGATATTAATTTTTTCCTTCAGTGTAAATAAGAAGGACCTACTTGTTTTTAAGCCATTAGAGTTAGGTTTACCAAGTTGGGTAACATCTTCAACTGGAATTGTGCTGCCAGCCCTATCTGAGAGCCCTTCTTTTAACTCCTGAATGAATATTTCTGGGGGAACATTATAAACTACTATTTTTCTTGGTGATTGTTTTGGGTTCCGTTTAGATGCATTAATTGGGGTATTCGGAAGGGATTTTAGGTTAATTATTGTGTCTGCTGATTTCTGATCTTGGACAGCTATTAGCAGAGATCCATCACGGTGAATATTAAGAGAGAACATTGATTTTATCAATGTGAAAATTGCAACTCTTATTGCAATAATCTTTTTTATTTCAAAGGGGGTAGTAGGAGCAATTTTAAGGTAAATTCCCAAGTTTTGGGAGGGAGGATCTTGGGCAGGGAGGGGGGAAATGCTTTTGATTGGGGAGATTATTTTCCTTTTTTTAGAGCTTCTAGAAAGGACCTCTTGAAACCCATTATCATTATTTATAGTGACATTAGCCCCTACACTGATCATTGTCCTATTCTCAGAATTGGAGCTATCATTTGAACTTTGAGATAGTGAGCTTGACCAGCCAAAATGGGTATCAGTTTCACTATTATTTGGGGTGGGATCTGGGGGGACTTTTTTTTGGAGGACTTCTAAGCATTGTCTATTGGAAAAAGTTTTAAACTAAAACAAAACTAAAATAAGAAGGGATAATACAATGATACCAAACCGTCCGTAGTATACTACGGGGAGGAGAAACACCACAGTATAGCCCTGAGGATGATTTGAGCAGGATTGGTTTGGTACAGCTGCTGATTAATTGAGATAATATTTCACAAGACAATTTATTTTAAATTTCTTAAAATGTTGCTGTTTGCACGATAGCCATTTTGTTCAGCATAGTTGATTTCCAGATAGAAAATATATTTTTAAGGAGGACACTCCCCCACAAACCTCAGGGCAAGGATTATAAGTTATGCCCTGGGGGCATTCAAGGTTTTTATTGAAATCTTTATCGTAGAAACTTGAAAAAGGGCTCATTCGATTTGAAATTCAAAGGGCTAGTACCCTATTTAATAGTCGAAAGTGATTTGATGGCAACTAGCCCCCCTCTCACGCCCACCTTTTGCCCAAACACATCCAATCAAAATTTTTAGATAGCCATTTTATTCAACGTAGTTGAAAGTTTTGGAAATTAGGTCTTTAAGGATGACAACCCCTCCCCCCACAGCCCGCAGGGCAAGGGTTGTATGTTTTGCCCTGGGGGCATAAAAAGTTTTTATTGAAAGCGTTGTTGTAGAAACTTCAAAAGGGTTCATTCAATCGGAGATTGAAAGGCCTAGAGCCTTTTCTAATAGTTGAAAGTGATTGGATAGTGACTAACGCCCCTCTCACGCCCACCATTTTCCCAAACACATTGAATTAAAATTTTGAGATATCCATTTTGTTCAACGTAGTTGAAAGTTCTGGAAATTAGGTCTTTTAGGATGATAGTCCCCTCAGAGGCCTCAGTGCAAAGGTTGTAAGTTATGCCCTGGGGCATATAAAGTTTTTATTGAAAGTGTTGTTGTAGAAACTTCAAAAGGGCTCATTCAATTGGAAATTGACAGGGTTAGTGCCTTTTTTTAATAGTTAAAAGTGATTGGATAGCAACTAACGCCCCTCTCACGCCCAAAAACACATCCAATCAAAATTTTGAGATATCCTTTTTGTTCAACGTAGTTGAACGTTCTGGAAATCAGGACTTTTAGGATGATAACCCCCTCAGAGCCCTCAGTGCAAGGGTTGTAAGTTATGCTCTGGGTGCATATAAGGTTTATATAGAAAGTTGTTGTATAAATCATAGGGAGCGCGATCGCGCTGCCTAAGTAAAGAACGGGGACGTTCGGGAACGAGACAAGAAAAAGGGACTAAGTAAAGAGGAGGACACTCCCCCAAAACCCTCAGGGTAAGGGTTTTAAGTTATGCCCTGGGGGCATATAAGAACGATGTTGGCAAAATGTATTATTTATTATTTTTTTTCCTTTAGAGCAGGGCACTTCGTATCGAAGAAGTTGTCGTAGAAACTTCGAAAAGCACTCATTCAATTGGAAATTGGAGTGGTTTGTGCCCTTTTTAATAGTCAAAAGTGATTTGAAGGCGACTAACACCCCTTCCACACCCGCCATTTCCAGAAACACATCCAATCAAAATTTTGTGATAGCCATTTTGTTCAGCGTAGTTGATTTCCAGATAGAAATTATGTTTTTGAGGACAGTCCCCCACAGCCCTTAGGGCAAGGGTTGTAAATTATGTACTGGGGGCATATAAGGTTTTTTATAGAAGGCGTTGTCGTAAAAACTTTAAAAAAAGGCTCATACGATTGGAAATTCAAAGGGCTAGTGCCCTTGTTAATAGTCGAAAGTGATTGGAGGGCAACTAACCCGCCTCTCACGCCCACCTTTTCCCCAAACACATCTAATCAAAACTTTGAGATAGCCATTTTATTCAACGTAGTTTTAAGTTCTGGAAATTAGGTCTCTGAGGATGACACCCCCCCCCCCCGCAGCCCTCAGGGCAAGGATTGTAAATTATGCCCAGGGGGTATAGAAGGTTTTTATATAACGTGTTGTCATAGAAACTTCAAAAACGGCTCATTCGATTGGAATTGAAATGGCTAGTGCACTTTTTAATAGTCAAAAGTGATTGGAAAGCAACTAACACCCCTTCCACGCCCACCATTTCTCCAAACATATCCAATAAAGATTTTGAGATAGCCATTTTGTTCCACGCAGTTCAAAGTTCAGGAAAGTATACCTTTGAGCAGGACACTCCCCTACAATCTTCAAGGCAAGAGATATAAGTTATGCCCTGGGGGCATATAAGGTTTTTATTGAAATCTTGTCATAGAATCTTAACAAAGAGCTTATTCGATTGAATATTTAAAGGGTTAGTGCCCTTTTTAGTAATCTAAAGAGAATTGAGGGCAGCTAACACCCCTCACGCGCCCACCATTTCTCCAAACCAATCTAAACAATCTGTTAGATAGCAATTGTGTTCAACGTAGTTGAAAGTTTTGGAAATTAATTCTTTGAGGATGAACCCCCCCCACAGCCCTTTGGGCAAGGGTTGTAAGTTATGCCCTGTGGGCATACAAGGTTTTTATTGAAAGCACAAAACTTCAAAAGGGCTCATTCAATTGGAAATTGAAAGGGCTAGTGCCTTTTTTAATAGTTGAAAGAGTTTGGGGAGTGACTAATGCCCCCCTCACGCCCACCATTTTCCCAAACAAATCCAAACAAAATTTTGAGATATCCATTTTGTTCAACGTAGTTGAAAGTTCCTGAAATTCGGTCTTTTAGGATGATAACCCCCTCAGAGCCCTCAGTGCAAGGGTTGTAAGTTATGCCCTGGGAACATATAAAGTTTATATAGAAAGTATTTATAGAAATTTCAAAAAGGGCTCATTTGATTGGAAATTTAAATTGCCTTTTTTAATAATTCCCAAGGCCAGAAAAAAATTTGCACTTTACTGAAAAAATACAAATGAATGTTCATTGTCAGTTTAATATACATATACTGATATTTAGTAATCAAAATGTTAATATTATTTGATTTATTAAAGTTATAAAAGTAAAAACATTTATATTTTTTCAGTAAAGTGCAAATTTTGTTCTGGCCCTGGGAAAGCATAGCGGTTTTTCACCCAACTTATGTTAATTTTTGCTCGTTTTGAGTTTGACTTGGTTAATTATTGTAATTTCTGTTCGTTTTGGGTTTCATTTATTTGGCGATGCTGATTTGTGGTAGTTTCACGCTTGGTAGATTATTTGATTTCATTTTTGTTCATTTTTTGTTTAATGGAGTTCATTGCTTTTCTTTGAAATTAAATAAAAAAAACAAGTTTTTTAAACTGAAAGTAAGGAGTGACATTAAAATTTAAAACGAACAGAAATTATTCCGTATATGAAAGGGGCTGTCCCCTCCTCAACGCCTCGCTCTTTACGCTAAAGTTTTTTATTGTTTAACAAAAATATAGTTGTGAGAAAGTCAAACTTTAGCGTAAAGAGCGAGGCGTTGAGGAGGGGACAGCCCCTTTCATATACGGAATAATTTATGTTCGTTTTAAGTTTTAATGTCGCTCCTTACTTTCAGTTAAAAAAAATTTTTTTATTTAATTTCCGATCGTTTTTTAGTTAATGCTGCTTTTATTTTGGCTCACCGTCATTGAATAAGTAAACAAAATTTGCATAAAATTTTACTTTTCTTTTGCTAAATGGCTGTCTCTAAATTTGGTTCTGACGTAATTTAAAAATTAACTTACGTAACGAACTTCTATATTCGTATATTTTTCTTCTGGAAAAAATACAAAGTTGCAGATTTTTGCAGATATGGGCTTGAAACCTATGTAACCGGGTTTTCTGACAGGCTGAATCTGACCATGTGATTTTCATTAAAATTCTTTCACTTGTAGGGGATGTTTCCCCCCTCTTTAAAAAATCAGGTAAATTTTCTCAGGCTCATAGCCTTTGATGAGTAATTCTAAACTTAATAAAATTTATATATTTAGAATCAGCATTATAAGCCCATTCTTCTGATACATTTATTGACATCAAAATTCCGTTTTTAAAAGTTTCGATTACTATTGAGCCATATCGTTTGTTTTTTTTTTATTTATTTTTTTACGTATATGTTATTACGTATATGAGGGGGTTCTTCCCTTAGTCAATACCACGCTCTTTAAATTAAAAAAATTAAAACGTTAAAAATTAAAACAAAATTTAATTCACAAACCCCTGAATCACAAAGGCCGTTTAATTAGAATAGATAGCTCTTTTGAAAGCACTAAAAAAAAAACTGTAGGGTTAAGAGCGAGGTATTGACTTGGGGGCGAACCCCCTCATATACGTAATATTTTCTGTTCGTTTTAAGTTTTAATGTTGCTCCTTACTTTCAGTTGAAAAAACTTGTTTTTTTTAAAATTTAGTTTCTGATCGTTTTTTAAATAATGCTTGGAAATCCGGCGCCTTCTTCATAAAAATGTCCCTTAACCCAAAGAAACGTCCTCCACGTACAGATTCTCCCGAGTAACCCCCTCCTCCAGCCCCCCCCCCCACCAGAAAAAAATCCGTCCTGAAAATGTCTGTATACTTCCCAAGAACCAATACAATATGTAAGCAATGGGCAAAGTTCATAACTTGCAGCCCTTCCCCTGGGAACTGTGGGGGATTAAGCCATCCTAAAAGACATATTTATTAAATTTTCGACTATGCTGAACAAAATGGCTATCCTAAAATTTTGTTCGGGTGACTTTGGGGAAAAATGAGCGTGGGAGGGGGCCTAGTTGCCCTCCATTTTTTTGGTCGCTTCAAAAGGGCACTAGAACTTTTAATTTCCGTTCCAATGAGCCCTCCTACGATATTCTAGGACCACTGGGTCAATACGATTACCCCTGGGAAAAAAAAACAAAAAAACAACAACAAATAAACACGCATCCGTGATCTTTCTTCTGGCAAAAAATGGAAATTCCACATTTTTGTAACGAACTTCTATATTCATATATTTTTAATACGTATATTAGAGGGTTCGCCCCAATAGTCAATACCTTGCTCTTTAAGCAAAAGTTCGAATTTTGTTCTAATTCTTTAAAAATGACCCCTTAATCACAAATTGGAGGTGGATGGAGTTCGTCCGGAATGAGGCAGACTATGTCTGCTGACCACGTGCCTCTTGATATGGGGTTTTCCCTAACTAAACGCTCCATGTTAATGGGCAGCCTCAACCTTATGAGGTGGGTGGAGCCCACCCCAGGGACTTCCAGTATCTAGGCAAGTCCTAGCTCTAATTAGATCCCAGGCTTAGGGTCGGTTGGGCCTGCAACCCTCCACCCATAAATTTTACCGCAACGAAAAACGATGATACTGCCTCGGATGACCTACCCCCCCTTTACCTTCCACGACCCCAGCATGTCCCTGGAACGATTTCAGACCATCGAATGAACCTTATTGACGAGGGTGGAATACGACTCACCACCTGGAACGTACTCACACTCAACTTTCCTGGAGCTAAATCAATGCTTGCCTATGAGCTAAAACTCTTCAATGTGGCTGCCCTTACAGAAACCTGCCTTGTCGGAAGAAAGTCTGAGGATATTGGTGAAGGATATCACCTGATCTGGTCTGGTGGCCCAAAAAGCAAGACAAATGGTGTAGGCCTCGCGCTGAACGCTAGAGCCAAGAGAAGCCTTCTCTCCTATAAACAAATTTCAGATAGAATACTGATGGCTCAGCTCCAGCACAAGCATGGAAAGTGGACAATTATTGTATGTTATGCTCCCACCAATCCTAGTCCGGCGGAAGTGAAGGATCAGTTCTATGCGGAGCTCTCAGCGACCCTGTCTAGAGTCCCAGCCCACAACATCGTCACTCTTCTGGGAGACCTTAACGCGACAGTAAATGACAGGGAGGGCGTGTGGAGAAGTGTTCTCGGCCCTGTGACTCCAGATTCACTGAGTGACAACGGAAAAAGGCTCTTCCAGCTCTGCAATAGGCATAATCTCGTTATTTCAAACACACTCTTTCAGAGACGAGATATACACAAATACACTTGGTATAGTAACGACGGCCAGACAAAGAAGATGATCGATTATGTTATGATCTCGGGTTGATGGCGCTCATCGATAACGAATTGCCGGACTTATAGGTCGGCCGAGCTTGGAAACACAGACCATTGGATAATAGTCGCCACACTCAGGCTGCGCCTGAGAGCACAAGGACAAGAAAAACGGCCTCCCAAGCTTGATCTGATTAGTCTGGCTACATCTCAGATGCAACAGAAGTATGCTCTCGATATCTCTAACCGGTTTAGCTGCCTCCAAGTTCTGAACGACCCTGAAGTAGCCTGGAAGTCTTTCAAAGATAAAATACTCGATTCTGCCAACAGTACCATTGGCCGCAGCAAACACAAGAATAAACCCTGGATATCCCAGGAGACTCTGTCTGTAATCGAGCTGCGCCGGAAGGCTCGTTTAGCAAAGAATATGCCAGAGTACAGACGACTTAATGGCCTGCGCAATAGCCTACTTCACAGTGATAGGAAGACCTTTGTCGACAAGAAAGCCAGCGATCTTGAAGATGCCTCGAGAAAAGGAGACACCTGCTCCCTCTAAAAACACCTCCGCGAGCTGACGGAAGCATGCCGGATGACGATGCCGGCCAACTCTGCCTGGAGCAGTCACTTCTCAACGCTTCTGAATGCCGAGGCAGTTGCTCATCCCGACCCTGATCTGATTCAAGCAGCAATGACCACACCCGAGGCTACTTCCTACCTCGTATCGCAACCGTTTACCACCTTTGAGATCCAAAATGCTGTGAAAAGGTTAAATAATAATCGAGCCCCGGCGTCTGTGGTATTTCTGCAGAACTTCTCAAGTACGGGGGTGCAGCGATGATTCTGTGGCTCCAGATAATCTTCTCAGCTGTATGGACGACGGAAAGCATACCGAATGACTGGCGTGCTGGCATCATATTGCCGCTCTGGAAACGTAAGGGCAGCCGTCAAATCTGCTCCAAATATTGTGGGATCACGCTTCTCTCCGTTCCTGGAAAACTCTTCGCCATGTCACTCCTGGACAGGTGTTCCACCTTTTTGCGTAGAAAGAGAAGAGTCCAGCAAGCCGGATTCATGCCCGGCAGGTCGACGACGGAGCAAATGGTTACTATGCGCCAGTTGATCGAGAGGACGCGGGAGTTCCACCAAAAAGCGTACATTGCATTCGTGGACTTTAAGGCTGCCTTCAATTCTGTTGATCGCCGTTCACTTTGGCTGATACTAAGAACTACGGGTCTACCACAGAAATATTGCTTATTCTTTGAAAAGCTGTATGAGGATACGGAAAGCTGCGTGCAAGTCAGTGGAAGACGCAGTCCCACATTCCCGGTGAAGACTGGCGTCCGGCAAGGTTGCGCCGCCGCTCCCGAGCTTTTCAACTGCGTCATAGACCATGTTATGGCCAGTCAGATGAATCGCCTTCAATTCGGTCTTCAGTTCGGAGACCGGATACTCTCTGATGCTGACTTCGCCGACGATAGAGCGCTAGTTGCGAACACCGTTGAAAAGGTTACCAAGGCTCTCCAGGTCCTCTCAGAAGAAGCCTCGAAAGTTGGACTGAAGATCAACTGGCATAAAACCAAAGCTATGCCCCTTGAGCCCCCCACGTCCCGTTGTACTGTAAAGGAAGTCAACATCGGAAGCAACCGAGTAGATGTGGTTGAAGACTTCACTTACCTGGGATCTATTCTGTCGAATGATGGCTTGATCACAAAAGAGCTTACATCTCGAATTGCCAAAGCTTCAGCACTTGTTGGGAGGCTTAGCAACATCTGGCGAAATCCAAACATAAGCCACTTTACCAAAATGCGCATCTACAATGCGTCAGTCAGCATCGTCCTGCTGTATGGAGCGGAGACATGGCCAGCTGCCAAATCTATCCTCAGTGCCGTCGATGTCGCTCAGCCGAAACATCTCCGAAGAATCGAAAGACTACACTGGACTGACCTCGTTAGCAACCAGACTCTCTTATCACGAACAGCTCAAACTCCTTTCTCGACGCAGCTCGCCCAGCGTACTGTTCAGTGGTACAGCCACCTCCTTCGCATGCCACGCGACGCCCCAGCACGGGTCGCATTCGACTTCGACCCCACCCTACACGGATGGAAACGACCCAGAGGACACCCACCCACTAGGTGGAAAGACAAAGCCAATGAATTCCTCACCCAAGCCCACATCCCGGTGGAAGAAGCTGCAATCCTGGCAAGCAATAGGTCAACCTGGAGGCGCCTAGTCTCATCGTTCTCTACGCCAAACCCTCGGCAGGAGCCTTAAATCAAGCCTTAATCACAAATGCCGTTAATTAGAATAAATAACTCTTATGAAAGTACTAAATAATCTTTGGCTTAAAGAGCGAGGTATTGACTAGGGGGTGATTCCAATCATAAACGTTATGTTTTCTGTCGTTTTAAGTTTTGATGTTGCTCCTTACTTTCAGTTGAAAAACTTGTTTTTTTTTATATATATAATTTCTGATCTTTTTTTAAATAATGCTGGAAAATTCGGCGCCCTCTTCATAACAATTTCCCGTCCCCCGTGAAAACTTCCTTCATGGAAAGATCCTCCCAAATACCCTCCGACCCACTCCCCCACCCCCACTACCAGAAAAAATCCCCCCTGAAAACGTCTGTATATTTCCCAATAACCAATACTATATGTTAACATTGGGTAAAGTTCATAACTTTCAGCCCTCCTCCCAGCAACTTCGGGGGGTTAAGTCATTATAATATACATATTTATCATATTTTTCACCCTACTGAACAAAATGGCTATCTCAAAATTTTGATCGGGTGACTTTGAGAAAAAATGAGCGTGGGAGGGGGCCTAGTTGCCCTCCATTTTTTTTTGTCACTTAAAAAGGGCACTAGAACTTTTAATTTCCGTTCAATTGAGCCCTCCCGCGATATTTTAGGAGCACTGGGTCAATACGATCACCCGTGGAAAAAAAAAACATATAAACATGCATCCGTGATCTTTCTTCTGGCAAAAAATACAAAATTCCACATTTTTGTAGATAGGAGCTTGAAACCCCTGCAGTAGGGTTCTCTGATACGCTTAATATAATGGTGTGATTTTCATTAAGGTTCTATGACTTTTAGGGGGTCTTTCCCCCTTTTTTTCGAAAATCATACAAATTTTCTCAGGCGCGTAACTTTTGATAGGTAGGACTAAACTTGATGAAACGTATATATTTGAAATCAGCATTAAAATCTGATTCTTTTGATGTATCTATTGGTATCAAAATTCCGTTTTCTACAGTTTCGGTTACCATTGAGCCGGGTCGCTCCTTACTTACAGTTTGTTACCACGAACTGTTTGAAACTTATTTTATGGAAAAAGCTTCTTAATTAATAAAAATAAATAATAAAAGATTCAAGAAGCCTTTCCATTTAAGCTTGAAATGAATTGAAAATAAATAATAAAGAAAAGAATTAATGTTAAACTTCCTGTGAAATTCAAATTTTATTGCTTTCATATTTTCATGTCAAGTATATTTTTGATTTTGTATATTTCCACCTGAGCATGTTCTGAGGTAATATAAACTAAGATTAAATAATATAGTTAAAATATTTTATATTTTGTTATTATATTACTAAGGTTAAGTAATTCAACTCTTCTTAAAAAAAACACCTGGAATCCTAAACAGGGTCCTTTAGGCTTCCAATTACACAATTTCACTCAAATTTCTCAAAGTCACAACCATAAAAAAATAACTTAATACATCCTCATTTAAGGGTTATATACATAATACTTTTTTTTATTGACTTGTGGAAAGATCCTGAACTCAAGCTGCCTTTTCCCAACAGTTTATGGCCTACAAGCCGACTAGTACCAATACAGCTCTTTGCTCCAGCTCTCTTTTGCAAAAGTTGCAAAAGAAAACAAACAATAAATCACTCAAAACACATTTAAATTTATTAATGCATCAATTGCCTCTCGGTAAAACTTTTTCTCAGTGGAAGCTAGTAAGGGAACATCCACAATCAAGTTAATATCTAGTGCAAGTTTAAAATTTTGAGCTAGGGTATGCAGTTTATAAATTACAGGAGTACTTGCAGCGCATTTGAAGAGAAGGTGTTGCAAAGTTTCTTCAGTCAAGTTTGCTATCTACAATTTGGGTCACTATGCTGCTTCTATCTGTATTCTTCAGTTCTCAGTACCACTGCTAAGCTTTTTATTTTAAAGTAGGCCTGATTTATTCCTGGCTCTTTGAAAATTGGAACCAAAACAGGGAGAGGCTTTCTATAAGAATGGCAGTTTCTGATTGCATCTCTAATTGTGATTAAATAAAAACAAGTTTTTTTAAACTGAAAGTAAGGAACGACATTAAAACTTAAAACGAACAGAAATTATTCCGTATATGAAAGGGGTTGTCCCCTCCTCCACGCCTTTATTTTATTGTTTTTAAAAATAAAGTTGTGAGATAGAGTCAAACTTCAGTGTAAAGAGTGAGGTATGAGGAGGGGACAGCCCCTTTCATATATGGAATAATTTCTGTTTGTTTTTAGTTTTATTGTTGATCCTTACTTTCAGTTTAAGAAAACTTGTTCTTTTTATTTAATTTCTGATCGTTTTTTAGTTAATGCAGCTTTTATTTTGGCTCACCGTCATTGAATAAGTAAACAAACTTTGCATAAAAATTTTAATTTTCTTTTGCTAAATGGCTGTCTCTAAGTTTGGTTCTGACGTAATTTACAAATTAACTTACCTAACGAACTTCTATATTCGTATATTTTTCTTCTGGCAAAAAATACAAAGTTGCAGATTTTTGCAGATATGAGATTGAAACCTATGTAATAGGGTTTTCTGATACGCTGAATCTGACGGTGTGATTTTCATTAAAATTCTTTCACTTGTAGGGGATGTTTTCGCCCTCTTCAAAAATCAGGTAAATTTTTTCATGCTCGTAGCCTTTGATGAGTAATACTAAACTTAATAAAATTTATATATTTAGAACCAGCATTATAAGCCCATTCTTTTGATACATTTATTGACATCAAAAATCTGTTTTTAAAAGTTTTGATTACTATTGAGCCGTATTGCTTGTTTTTTTATTGTTTTTTTTATTACGCATATGTTATTATGTATATGAGGGGGTTTTCTCCTTAGTCAATACCACGCTCTTTACGTTAAAAGTTAAAAAAAATTTTAATCCCCAAACTCCTGAATCACAAAGGCCGTTTAATTAGAATAGATAGCTCTTTTGAAAGCACTAAAAAAAACTGTAGCATAAAGAGCAAGGTATTGACTTGGGGGAGAACCCCCTCATATACGTAATAATTTATGTTCGTTTTAAGTTCTAATGTTGCTTCTTACTTTCAGCTAAAAAACTTGTTTTTTTTAATTTAAATTCTGATCGTTTTTTAAATAACGCTTGGAAATCCGTCGCCCCCTTCATAGAAATGTCTCTTACCCCAAAAAAACATCCTCCATGGAGATTTTATCAAGTAACCCCCTCCTCCAGCCCCCCCCCCCACCAGAAAAAAAATTCTTCCTGAAAATGTCTGTATACTTACCAATAACCAATACAATATGTAAGCAATGGGCAAAGTTCATAACTTGCAGCCCTTCCCCTGGGAACTGTGGGGGATTAAGTCATCCTAAAAGACATATTTATTAGATTTTCGACTATGCTGAACAAAATGGCTATCTCAAAGTTTCAATTGGGTGACTTTGAGAAAAAAATGAGCGTGGGAGGGGGCCTAGTTGCCCTCCATTTTTTTTGGCCACTTAAAAAGGGCATTAGAACTTTTAATTTCCGTTCCAATGAGCCCTCCTACGATATTCTTGGACCACTGGGTCAATACAATTACCCCTGCAGAAAAGAAAAAGGAAATAAAAAAAATAAACTTGCATCCGTGATATTTCTTCTGACAAAAAATGGAAAATTCCACATTTTTGTAGATAAGAGCTTGAAACCTCTACAGTAGGGTTCTCTGATACGTTGAATATGAGGTGTGATTTTCATTAAGGTTCTATAACTTTTAGGGGGTCTTTTTTGAAAATCAGCCAAATTTTCTCAGACGCGTAACTTTTGATGGGTAAGACTAAACTTGATGAAACTTATATATTTGAAATCAAAATTAAAATCTGATTCTTTTGATGTATCTATTGGTATCAAAATTCCGTTTTTTAGAGTTTTGGTTACCATTGAGCTGGGTTGCTCCTTACTTACAGTTTGTTACCATGAACTGTTTGATTGAATACTTTTGAGCAAGCTGTGGGTTGATAGAATTTGCAGTCTCTGTGGCAAGACTGTCCACTTTTTGTTATAGTGGATACCTACATGACTAAGAATATGCTGGAAAGCCACTGCTATGTGAATCTTAGATAGAGAATCAAGCTGTTCTGTTATCTCCTGCAAATCAGTGTCCTTTGGGTTCCAGGTTAAGGTTTTGTTAGTTTAAGAGCAGTCTGAGAATATGAAAAGATTGGTACTTTGCTGAAGTGGGAAGGAATATGGTTAACTGCCTTTAGTGATTCAACTATTGCTGCCAGTTCAGCTGTCAAAACTGAGGAGTACAATGGGAGAGGCTTTTGAATGGACATAGGTGTGTGTGGGATTATTGCTGCTGTGGCAGGTTTGTTCTCTACAAGGGATCCAACAGTATAAATGTGCAGATGATCTTTGAACTCTGTAGCCTTTTTCTTAAAAATTCAGCCATAATTAGTTGATATGAGATATTCTCCTTTTTGTCTTGCATAAGCTTTAGGCTGACATTTGGTTGGTGAAACTTCCATGGACAAGGGAACTTAAAAGAAATCAACCTGAATTTTATCCAATGAACAGTTTGGATAGAGTGCTGAAAAAGCTTGCCACAGCATAATCCCGATTTTATTCTGCTGCCTAGTGCTCCCATGACAAAGAGTGAAAATAGGGTGCTGCTCCCCATTGGCTTGAATCTTGGTATAATATTTAACAGTAGCTTTTGCTATTCTCTTACTTATATGGACAACTCTTGCTAGTTTCCTGGTACAATCACTAGAAGTGTGTGGGTACAAGCTAAGAGCCAGCTGGAGTGTCATGTTCTGGATTGTTTCCAATTTTGACAAGTTTTTTTATTGGTATGGCCATAAGCAACTATCCCATACTCCAATTTTGGCCTTATATATTGTTTGTAAAAAGTACCCAATACAGTTGGTGAGTTTCCCCATTTTGTAGAAGTAAGTCTTTTTAGAATTATAATCAAACTCTTTTTTTACCTCTACTTGTTTATTCCAAGTCTTTTGATGGTCTTTTTTCAATCCCAGTAATCTATGGTCTTTGACTAAATCAAGTCTCCCCTAATACTTATTTGAGCTGTTGGACTGGAAATATTCTTATTATTGAACATCATTGCTTTTGTTTTTTTGGCTGATGCACTCATTCCAAATGCCTTGGAGAACCAAACTAATTCTTTCAGAGCAGTGTTTAACTTTCCAATTGCTTCATTATTGCTGTCTCTTACTTCCCAAATGGTGAGGTCATCTGCAAATGTTGCTAGCCCTAAACTCTCACTTGAAAATTTGAGCTTGACTAGAAACAGGAGGAAAAGAAGTGGGTTAAGGGGCAATCCTTACGGTAAACCCTGATAGAGCATACAAGTCGAGGATGTAGCTTCTTTGATCTTCACTTTGAATGTTCTATTATTAAGGAAATCAGAGATGAAATAGATGAATTTGTCTGGGAAATCTTCTTCTTCTTCTTCTTCTATTTAACAGCAGGCGGGCTTTTCAGTAAAACTATTTAGCCCTTTTCCTTCTGCTTCACTCTGTGGGCCACAGAGCTACTGGCTTGATTGCCTCATATTTATTAGATATATTCAGATATCTTTCAGCAGATCTTTTGACTCTAGGAGTTCAAATATAAGATGATAGATGTCGATTTCTATGCTCTGTGTACAGGTATAGTTGGCTAGGCTCTTGACTGATAGTGGGATTTTGTGGTGTTTGAAGTATTTTAACAGTTTAGAAAGCAAGGTATGTTGTGCAGACGTCAGCATATTACATTCAAATAGGCAATGGTCAATTGTTTCATTATTCATATTACAATGCCTGCAAAGAGGGGACAGGGGAAATCTCCATTGTTTTTAAAATCTGACATAGCTTCTTCTCTAATATTATGTCAAAAGCCAATTTAAAGTCAACAAATGCTGCTACACGGACCTTCTTTTGACTTTTAGCATTTTTTATAGCTTCCTCCAGCATCAGTATACAATCAATTGTGTTGAAGCCTTTCCTTAACCCACACTGCTGTTGCAGAAACAGACCATTATGTTTGCAAGACCATTCAAGCCTTTTCTTTATTAAATAAAAAAAAAACAAGTTCTTTAGCTGACAGTAAGAAACAAACTTAAAACTCAAAACAAACAGAAACTATTTTGTATATGAAAGGGGCTGTCCTCCTCAATACCTTGCTCTTAACGCTAAAGTTTTTTATTGTTTTAAAAAATGAAGTTGTGTGACAGATTCAAACTTTAGTGTAAAGAGCGAGGTATTGAGGAGGGGACAGCCCCTTAAATATATGGAATAATTTCTGTTCGTTTTAAGTTTTAACGTTGTTCCTTACTTTCAGCTAAAACAGCTTGTTTTTTTTATTTAATTTTTGAACGTTTTTGAATTAATGCCGGTTTTGATTTTGGCTCACTGTACATGAATAATTAAAACAAAATTTGTATATTACTTTTATTTTTATTTGGTTAAATGGCTTTCTTGAAACTTGTTTAACTTTATTTACGAACGTTTTTATTAGTAATAAATATATGTAACTTACAAATTAACTTATGTAATGAACTTCTATATTCATAGATTTTTAGTACGTATATTAGGGGGTTTGCCCCCTAGTCAATACCTTTCTCTTTAAGCTAAAGTTCGAATTTTTTTTCCAATTCTCTAAAAATGACCCCTTGATCAAAATCAGTTGAAAAACTTGTTGTTTTTTTTTTTACTTAATTTCTGATCTTTTTTTTAAATAATGCTGGGAAATCCGGTGCCCCCTTCATAGCAATGTCCCTCCCCCCATGAAAACTTCCTTGATGGAAATATCCTCCAACCCCCCCCCCCCCCACCTACCAGAAAAAATCCCGCCCTGAAAACGTATGTATACTTCCCAATAACCAATACCATATGTTAACATTGGGTAAAGTTCATAACTTTCAGCCCTCCCCCCAGGGATTCAGGGGATTAAGTCATCCTAAAAGACAATTTTATCATATTTTCGACCATGCTTAACAAAATGGATATCTTAAAATTTTGGTCAGGTGACTTTGGGAAAAAAAGAGCATGGGAGGGGGCCTAGTTGCCCTCCATTTTTTTTGGTCACTTAAAAAGGGCACTAGAACTTTTAATTTCCGTTCCAATGAGCCCTTCCACGATATTCTAGGACCATTGGAAAAAAAAAACAAATAAAACATGCATCTGTGATCTTTCTTCTGGCAAAAAATGCAAAATTCCATATTTTTGTAGATAGGTGCTTGAAACCTCTGCAGTAGAGTTCTCTGATACGCTGAATATGATGGTATGAATTTTATTGAGGTTCTATAGCTTTTAGGGGTCTTTCCCCCTTTTTTCTAAAATCAGCCAAATTTTCTCAGGCATGTAACTTTTGATGGGTAAGACTAAACTTGATGAAACTTATATATGTTTGAAATCAGCATTAAAATCTGATTCTTTTGAAGTGGTATCAATATTCCGTCTTTTAGAGTTTTGGTTACCATTGAGCTGGGCCACTCCTTACTTACAGTTCATTACCACAAACTGTTTGATCATCTTTCCATAATTTTGCCAAGGACTGGTAAGAGCAATATAGGCCTGTAAGAAGATAGCCTTTCTGGTGGTTTATTTGGTTTATTCAGTGGAGTAATTATTGACTTCTTCCATATTTTGGGAAAAATACTTTGCTTCCAGGATTCATTGTATACATAAATTAGGGCTCTTCTAAATCTCTGTTCTAAATTAATCAGCATCAAGTTATTTATTTCATCTACTCCAGATGCCAAGTCCATATTCACTTCCTCCAGAGCTGAGAGATGCTCTTGTTCTGTAAATAGTTCCATAAGTTCCTGCTTAGCCTCTGTTTTGTTGTGGAGTTTGCAAACACCTGGGGTGAGATGAGGAAATGTACTGGGGGCTGGATGTTAAAAATATTTGGAAAAGGCCTCCACTTTTTGTTGGTTACTGGTAAGGAGAATACTGTCATGCTTCAATGTTGGTATAATACCATCTTTTGTGTTTTTTCCCACCATTCAATCAATGAAGCTACAGACATTTGATTGTGGCAATAGTGGGCAATTCACGTCCATTTTTTTTTTTTTTTGAAAAATTTGTCCATATTGATTTTTTTGCATACTAATATAGACCACGTTCTTTGTTCTCCAGATTTATTGATTTCACTTGTTTCTGTTCACAAAACAGAAAGTGATATACACCACCTACCAATTTCCTTTTTGTTTGATATCTCTCTGTCACCAGATATTTCACACGTGAATCATAGATGGTTTACCAGGCAAAATTGGAATAAGCCTAATTGGGCACTCTACATTTCTACTCTTACACCTCTTTTGTCTACTATAAAAGTTCCAGCTACTTCAGGTTGGATCTAAATTTGTAAATTATAAGAATTTTTTGAACAAATATTAATTTGATATTGTATGATGCATGAAGGAAGCCAAAAGAGTGGCTGTTCCCTAGGAATGTGTAAAATTTAATATGTGCAAGCCTGAATGGTCGTGGGACCCTGGTTTAAAAACAGTGAAAAATAAAGCCAAATTTTAGCTGTGTATATAGGTTTCTTGCGGATGGCCACTTAACAGCATAGTATTTGAGCTTAAACAGAAAACTAAACTACAGTATAAAAAGTATTTATGATCTGCAAACTCTAAAATTTGTAAGTTCCTGACAAGTAATTTAGATTGCAAAAAGGTTGTAAATTCAGATAAAATTGATGATTCTTTTTCAACAAGTACCCCAATTAGCCCTGCTGCTTGGTGCAATTATTATGATCAGATTTTTAACACCGCAAACCATTTAGTTCATGCTACATTTATGAAGCTTCTTAATTATGCACTTCCTACCTCACTCCACCAGAACCAGATCCTTCCAGTTCATTTATCTTCAGTGGTACTAGCTATAAAGAAGCTCAAGTCAAGTTCTACTGATGGTGATGGGATAAGTGCCAAACACCTAAAGGTTGATTGTTGTTGTTTGTTGTTTGGGGTTTGACGTGTTCAACCACTAGGTCATATGTGTTTGTATCACTCAATTGTTCTGTGCCTTCTGTAATCATTAGCTTGCTTGGGTGTCACTTTGGTCAATATTCACTGAACCTGATCATGCATCACTGATCTTGCTATTGATAGGGGGTAATTCACCTGCAGCAACTGCCTGCATTGAAAAACATCAATCAAAATAATGCAACTGTGCTTAGTCATACAGCAATTAAAATACCTATAAGATAAGATAATGTGTATTTCAAGCCAAAATGTGGCCATGTACACAAATAACATACAAGATTAACAAATTACAGCACTCATCAAAACAATAAAGAAAAAAATAAAAATAAAATAAAAACTCTCTTCTTTTTGCAAAATACTCATCAAGATATCTTTCCACTAGGCAAATAAATTCTGACGATGTACTTTTCAAGGCATCAGGAAGCAGCACTCTATCATTCCCAACTAAATTTACCCTTACCCCCAAAAGACCTCAACAACAACTCAGACAATGCTCCAAATTCTCCTCCTCTTCTTGGCAAAGAGGGCAAGCAAACCTGCCATCCAGGACACTTTTCCTCCTCTCAAAAACTTTCAATCTCAAACAAATCAGAAGGCAATTAGATCGTAACTGCATCCAATATGTAAGGACTAGTTGGTCCAAGGCCATCATTCCATGTGAAAGAAAAACCTGTCTTATCCAGTACCTCTTTAACTTTAAAAGGCCAAGATCTTTTCCTATGTAGCTGAAGTAACTCATCATATGCAGCCTTCAGTAGCCTATCACTGGGTAACTGTAAAACCCTTAGCCAAAATTTAATCATTTGGACTGTCCTATAACTTTTAAGAGACCACAGTCCAAAGTCTCCTTTAAGAAACTGGGTATGGGTCATTCTATGCAACCCATACAATCTCTTAAAATAACCTAGCTGAATGCTTTCTAACTGGGCAGCATTCTCATGTCCCCAGATCTCTGCCCTGTAATGGAGAATCAGCATAATCTTAGATAAAAAAAAACCTCTTATGCAAAGACAAATTCTTTATTCCACTAATTTTATTCCTGAAAAGTGAAAATGTTGCAGCTCTTCCCCTATTTAAAACTTCTTCAATATGAGAACCACAGTTCATATATTATCCAGTATGATCATTCTCTATCTCATCCATTATAAAAACCCGGACTGGGGTGAGAGTGCTCCGGAGAACGTTTTGGCAGATATAAACACGTTAGACATGCTAGACAGGTCCGACTGTTTCCATCAAAGTGCATTGAAACAAATGGAAATAAAGCTAATGCAGAAACAGGCTAAACAAGCTAAGGCAGAAATAAGTGGGAGGAGCTTTTTGTTCACGAAGACCAGAAATGATCTGCGATAAGCTTACTGGTATATTCTGTCTACTGTGATGAGAACTCTATCCACCATTAATTTGGAAGATAAAACCAAAATACTTTATTTTTTCAACTACTTCTAATTGTTGTCCTCCAAATACAAATATATTGTCTATTATTTCATTTCTTTTACTGGAAACAACCACTTTAGTTTTCATAACGTTAAGCTGTAACATTTTCATTTGTAAATATTCCTCAATTAAGTTTCATTTTCATAACACAAAGATTGTTATTTTTGTGAAATTTATTTTTGACAAAAATGATTATTAGGCTATGGGCTATTTGGAAAGAGCATATAAAAAGGCATCAAGTGGCATGCTTACTTTATGGTATTTGTTTAGCCTTGTGTCATCTCTTAAGGAGACATGTTAAGAAAACATTTCTTACTTTAAAATATATATAATGATCCTAGTTCTTATATTATCCAACGGGAGAACCTTTATCATCAAGTCTTTCCTCTAAAAATCCTTCTTTTTTAAGCTTAAAAGAAAATGTTTCCAAAACCCATGCTAAAAGTACCATGTTGCTTAAGTCTTTTTAAATTGCCCCTATAAATTGCCACCTAATAAGTTGTTTTATAGAGAGCATTGATGTCGGTCTTTTTAAAACTTTTTTTTTTAAGGAGCAGTGGCGATGGGCCAAAATCAAAATATGAATGCTTAAGATATATTTCTACAACCTAACCTAACCCTGGGTAAAGTTCTATGAAATCATATTATTGAGTTAGGACAAAAGTGAATACACCATTCGATGCCTTTTTTTAGGCTGATTATGAATATAATAAGCATTTGTATCAGAAATTAATTTCAGCCCCCCCCTCTATATATGCCAATTCAGGGTTAGGTTAGGTATAGCCTATATAGGGGGGGGGGCTGAAATTCATTTCAGATAGAAATGATTATTATATTTGTAATCAGCATAAAGAAAGGCATTGAATGGTGTATTCACTTTATTCCTAACTCAATAATATGATTTTGTAGGACTTTACCACCCTGAATTGGCATATATAGGGGAGGGGGGGGGGCTGAAATAAATTTCCAATAGAAATGATTATTATATTCCTAATCAGCATAAAAAAAGGCATCAAATGGTGTATTCACTTTATTCCTAACCCAATAATATGATTTGGTAGAACTTTACTGGTATTTCAAAATACTTTTCCAGGACATGCTTCAGGGATGGGTCTGTACACCCATCCCTGAAAGTTTCATTTTCCTAACCTAACCCCTTCCCAAGATAGCAAAAAGTAGCTAAACTAGAATTTTGCCATCACAAATAATATTGCAAAGGTCAATATTGTATTTTCATTGAAAATAGTTACTCAGCATGGAAAGAATAGCATGCCTAGCCAACTGGATACTAGGCTACACCAAGGCTAGCCCTATTTGGATCAGTCAGTTGAAGTTCTCATAATCAGTCAGATTCTCATTTAATTTTTTACTAGCTAAATATTCATTGTGAAAGGGCTTAGAATTAACTGGAATCAATAATCAACATTGTCTAAAGATGACTTCAAACTTGTTTTTACCAAATGTATTTCAAAGTGAAATCTTCACACGCTTCTGTCAACCAGTAGTACCAGACAGTGATACCAGGTGTCTTGGTTTAGATAGCGCACCAAGGAAGGCGAAAATGCGCCGACGGCGAATTTTCGCTTTATGTATTTGGGGTGGAGTTCGAAATTCAGAGTAAATTATATCTTGCAGGGATAAGTGCAAAAAAAAAAAAAAAAAAATTCCGAGACAATGTTACCAGAATTTGTTAATTTTCGATTTTCAGAATACTAGAACTCAAAATTGGTAGAATTCATTTTTCATTGACAGATTTCGGCACCATATTCCGAAATCTAAAACAGTGAAGCCTTTTTGACTGATTACATGCGCTTTTGCATGGCTGCACAGATTCACCCCTGAGCATCACTTGCGGAGACCAACACATAGAGCAAGTCGTCCATTTCAAATACTTGGGAAGCATAATAGAAAGTACCGGATCGACCACAAAAGAAGTGCTCACAAGAATCAGCCAAGCCAATGGGGCCTTCAATAGATTACGGAAAGTATCTACGGTTAAAGTTACGAATCCCCAATAGCAATGTTATGCCAGTGCTGCTTTACGCAGCCGAAACCTGGCACCTGAACCAGGAACAAGAGAGAAGAATACTTGCTTTCGAAAACACATGTCTCAGAAGAATTCTCAACATCCGTTGGTAGCAGAGAATAACAAACCAATCCATCCGTGACAAGACTGGCCAGCCTCTTGTGACCTATATATTTATCATAAGAGTCCGCCGATGGAGATACCTTGGCCACGTACTACGTATGGACAATCTCTGACTACCAAATGCAGCACTCCATTGGCAGCCATCGGGTCCACGCCGCAAGGGCAGACCCAGAAACACCCTACGTCGAACGTACCACACAGATCTCCGTAACCTCCACACATCAATCCAACCTCAGTGGGAGGACATACTTGCAGCAGCAAACCGGCGGGAAGATTGGCGGCTCCTTCTTGATGCCCTGGGTGCCTCTGGAGGCACAGGCGGATTTAAGGTCTAAGGACATGCGCTCTTGTAGTTGAAATTTTCTGTTCTCAGTTTCTGGCTTGACAAGAAAAATATTCTCTGGTATGTCAGAGAATTAAATAAAAAGGGAATTAAAGAAGATCTAACAAAAAAAAAATACTTGCCAATATCTAAGGTGGTATTTTACAATACTTTCTGGCTAATATGAGGACTTATTCCCTATCAACAATAGAAATTTCGATTGAAGAACTAAAAAAAGGAATAGGTACTCAGTTTACTGGTGTTGCAATATAGATAAGTTATAAAAAAAAACGTGGAAGTTAATGGCGCATTTGATAAAGATAACTAATAGATACGATTTTCTAATTTAGAACTAAAGAGAAGTATGATCCTTGAAGGTCACATCTCTCCAAAATGTCATTTACGTAAGTGACATCAAAATTTACTTCTTTATGCAATTTCTTTATGACAATACAATTCGAAGCTGCAAAAAGATAAAATTTCTCAAAATTAGTTATGTGAACAAAATGTTTCGCAAGTTTCAAAATATAAATAAGAATGACAAGAACGACCAAGTCAAAGATTAGAAGTTAGACCGTCCGTTATTAATGCAACTATCATAGGCAGCGCGCTAGCGCTGCCTAAGTAAAGAACAATGTGGAAACAATGTGTTTTTTTTTTGTTTTTCTCCATACTCAGGCACTTTGTATCGAAGGAGTTGTCGTAGAAACTTCGAAAAGGGTTCATTCGATTGGAAATTGGAGTGGCTAGTGTCCTTCTTAATAGTTGAAAGGCAACTAGCCCCTCGCCCACACCCATCATTCTCCCTAACACATCCAATCAGAATTTTGAGATAGCCTTTTTGTTTAGCGTAGTTGATTTCCAGATATAAAATATGTTTTTGAGGAGGACACTCCCCCACAACCGTCAGGGCAAGGGTTTTAAGTTATGCCCTGTGGGCATATAAGGTTGATATAGAAGGCGTTGTCGTAGAAACTTCAAAACATGCTCTTTCGATTTGCAATTCAAAGGGCTAGTGCCCTTTTTAATAGTCGAAAGAGTTGGGAGGGCAACTAGCCCCCCCCCCCCCCACGCCCATCATTCCCCCAAACACATCCAATCAAAATTGTGAGATAGTCATTTTGTACAGCGTAGTTGATTTCCAGATAGAAAATGTGTTTCTGAGGAAGACACTCCCCCTGAAACCCTCAGGGCAAGGGTTTTAATTTAAGCCCTGGAGGCATATAAGGTTTTTATAGAAGGCGTTGTTGTAAAAACTTCAAAACAGGCTCATTCGATTGGAAATTCAAAGGGCTAGTGCCCTTTTTAATAGTCGAAAGTGATCGGAGGGCAACTAGCCCCCCCCCCCCACGCTCATCATTCCCCCAAACACATCCAATCAAAATTGTGAGATATTCATTTTGTACAGCGTAGTTGATATCCAGATATAAAATATGTTTTTTATGGAGGACACTCCCCCACAACTCTCAAGGCAACGGTTTTAAGTTTTACCCTGAGGGTATATTAGGTTTTTATTGAAGGCTTTATCATGGAAACTTCAAAAAATGCTCATTTAATTCGAAATTCAAAGGGCTAATTCCCTTCTTAATCGTCGAAAGTGATTAGTGCGCATCTAGCCCCCCCTCCCCACGCCTATCGTTCCCCGAAACCCATCCCATCAAAATTTTGGAAAAGCCATTTTGTTGAGCGTAGTTGATTTCAAGATAAGGAATGTGTTTTTGAGGAGGAGACTCCCCCACCACCCTCAGAGCAAGGGTTTTAAGTTATGCCCTTGGGGCATACAAGGTTTTATAGAAGGCGTTGTCATAGAAAATTCAAAAAAGCCTCATTCGATTGGAAATTCAAAGGACTAGTACCCTTTTTAATAGTCGAAAGTGATTGGAGGGCAACTAGCCCCCCAACGCCTGTCATTCCCAAAAACACATCCAATCAAAATTGTGAGATAGCCGTTTTGTTCAACGTATTTAATTTCCAGATAGAAAATAGGTTTTATAGAAGGCGTTGTCGTAGAAACCTAAAAAAAGCCTCTTTCAATTGGAAATTCAGAGGGCTAGTGCCCTTCTTAAAGTAGAAAAAGACTGGAGGGCAACTAGCCCCCCCCCCCCACATGTCCATCATTCCCCTAAACACATCCAATCAAAATTTTGAGATAGGCAATTTATCAGCGTAGCTGATTTGCAGATAGAAAATATCTTTTTGAGGAGAAAACTCCTCCACAACCCTCGGGGCAAGGGTTTTAAGTTATGCCCTGGGGGCATATAAGGTTTTAATAGAAGGCGTTGTCGTAGATACTTCAAAACAGGCTAATTCGATTGCAAATTCAAAGGGCTAGTGCCCTTTTAAATAGTACAAAGTGATTGGAGGGCAACTAAACCCCCCACGCCCATCATTAACCCAAACCCATCCAATCAGAAGTTTGAGATAGCCATTTTGTTCAGCGTAGGCTAGTTGATTTCCAAATATAAAATATGTTTTTTAGGAGGACACTCCCCCACAACCCTCGGGGCAAGGGTGTTTTAAGTTATGCCCTGGGGGCATACAAGGTTTTTATAGAAGGCGTTGTCGTAGATTCTTCAAAACAGGCTCATTCGATTGGAAATTCAAAGGGCTAGTGCCCTTTTTAATAGTCGTAGGAGATTGGAGGGCAAATAGCCCCCCCCACGCCCATCATTCCTCCAAACAAATCCAATCAAAATTTTGAGATAGCCATAATCTCAAAAAATTTGAGTTCAGCGTAGTTGATTTTCAGATAGAAAATACGTTTTTGAGGAGGACACTGCCCCACAACCCTCAGGGCAAAGGTTTTAAGTTATGCCCTGGAGGCATATAATGTTTTTATAGAAGGCGTTGTCGTAGAAACTTCAAAACAGGTTCATTCGTTTTGGAATTCAAGAGGCTAGTGCCCTTTTTAATAGTGGTCACTCTTTTGATGGCAACGTGCCCCCACGCCCATCTCTCCCCAAAAATTATCAAATAAAAAGTTTGAGATAAACATTTTGTTCACAGTAGTTTAGTTGATTTCCCGGGAGAAAATCCAATTCTGTGGAGCATAGTTCCCCACAACCCTCAGGGCAAGGATTTTAAGTTATGCCCTGGGGCCATATAAAGTTTTTATAGAAGGCTTTGTCATAGAAACTTCAAAGGGGGCTCATTTGATTCGAAATTCAAAGGGCTAGTGCCATTTTTAATAGTTGAAAGTGATTGGAGGGCAACTAGCCCCCCCCCACGTCCATAATTCACCCAAACATATCCAATCAAACTTTTGAGATAACCATTTTGTTTAGAGTAGGCTAGTTGATTTCCAAATTGAAAATATGTTTTTGAGAAGGAAGCTCCCTCACAACCCTCAGGGTAAGGGTTTTACGTTATGCCCTGGAGGCATACAAGGCTTTTATAGAATGTGTTGTCGTAGAAACTTCAAAAAAGGCTAATTCGATTGGAAATTCAAAGGGCTAGTGCCCTTTTTAATAGTCAAAAGTGATTGTAGGGCAACTAGACCCCCCCCTCCCCCGCCCATCCTTCCCCCAAACCCATCCAATTAGAATTTTGAGATAGCCATTTTTTTCAGCGTAGTTGATTTCCAGATAGAAAATATGTTTTTGAGGAGGACACTCTCCCACAACCCTCAGGGCAAGGGTTTTATCTCTGAATTGAATCCGGAGAACTAGATATCAGACTGTAGACCAAGGACATTGAACAACGCTAGTGATGGAAATCCAATAAAAGAACGGGAAATCTAGCAAACAAGATGGAAATCCAAAAAGGATCTTAAAATCCAACATGTTATTTTGTCAACAAACTAAAAATTCAATTCGGGTGTGGGAATTCAACATTTTTGTTTCTCAACAAATTGGAAATTCAATAATGTACCATGTAATTCCAAAATGGTCTCCAGTATTCAATTATAGCCGTTGAAACTCAAATAATGTTGTTGATAAACATTACAAACAATTTTGTTGAATCTCTAACGATTTTTTTTACGGTGTGGGGCTATTGGGGTAGCAGAACTTTAAAAGTGATGTTTAATGACACTCATTTTTAAGGCATGTCCCGGGAAGGCAGATTTAAACCTATTACTCATATCTACGTGCTTTTTATCAATTTTACCAACCAAAAATGCCATATAGCACTAAAAACGACACTTTTGGTACCACTTCTTAAGTGGAAGAGTTTGGAAGCATAAGACTGTACCATTGCAAAAATTATGGTCCAAAACCCTTAGCTGGAGGCTTATAAGATCTCCTCTAATATACTCCCCATCCATACCCTCTTAGTAAGTTTCATAAATCAACTAGTCATATTAAAAGTAAAAGATTATTATGAAAGCAAATTAACTAAAACTAAAAACTTTTCAACCAAACATCTACCAAAAATTAAGCTTGATTGATCATCGGTTTTGAATTGAACCTTCAAACTTCACTCTGTGATGAAGCCTGTGTGCTAGTTCTAACGGCGGAAATTGAGGGGAAGGGACGTCTTTGCCCCCTTAGTTTTGGCTCTTGCCTAGGTTTTGATACCAAAAACCTAGTTTTTGCCCCCTTAGTTTTGCTCTTGCCTAGGTTTTGGTCATTTCATTGGAAAAGGCACTTGTTGCATTTAAAAACATTGGGGAAACAACCGAAAGTGCAATTTTTGGGAATGTGCTATCAAGTCAAATTTACAAAAAGTGATATCAAGTCAAATTTATAAATATATGCTTTTAAATGAGCCTTTAAACAGCTCTCTTTTGTCACAGTAGCCTTCTAGTTTCTACTAGTCAGTAGGCGATTTATAAAGCCCTGTCTTCTTTATAGCTTTTTCAGGCGAAGTCGGCCGAGTAAAAACTGCTTTTTGTTCATTGAAAAACAAACGTACCTGAAAACATGTATTGTTTTGTAAAGTATGGATAATGAACTTTATGTTATAGACTAAAATTTTTCTTAGCTTTCATGGTTGTTTGCAGTATTTTTTTAGAGCTGTCTTATCTCCCCTAGATCGTTGACAAACAGAAATTATATTAAAAATAAGTTTTCAGCTGAAACTAAGGAGTGACATTAAAACTTAAAACGAACATATATTATTCCGTATAAATAAAAAAAGATCATGGCAGCCTTGTTTCTACATTAAATTTTAATCAAAAAAGAACAAAGATTAATTTTGAAAAAAACAAAGTTTTTATGAGGGAGGCAAAGAACTAAGTTGAAACTTAAAACTGACAAAAATTATTACTTCTCAGCTTATTTAATATATATTAATATAACTAGTACAAATAAACCAACTAATTATGTTTCCCTATGCTTTTATGATTATACAAAACTAGCGCTTCAACTTCGCTCTTTTCTTCCCTAAGAAAAACTTTTTTTTAAATAATATCTGTATAGGATAGGCTTACACTTTACTTAAGAACTGATTCATAGGGACCACGCAGGCTGGACTGGGGTCCCGTAAAAATAAAAATAAAAAAATATCCCTAAAAATAAAAAAAAATCTTTGAATTTCTCGGCATTTCTTTATTAAATTGTAGGTTTTTTATTATCGCCCCTATTTTTTTAATTAAAACATTTCCAGCTCGTTTTTATTAACTCACTGATTGTTTTGTTCCATCTGCCATTTATTTCTTTGTCACACAATTTTGTTTTAATTTGTGAACTATTTTTCAATCACTTCCGAATGTTCAATTACTTCCCACTTTTGTCAGTATAGCACAACGGCAAGAACCCTTCCCGAGGCTGCGCTAACTTAGGTTGTAATCTTGGATGAGACATTATGTTTTTTGTTTTTTTTTTGGAAAATTAAAAAATGGATTTTTTTTTCATAAATATAAATGTTTTTACTTTTATAACTTTAATAAATCAAATAATTTTAACATTTTGATTACTAAATATCAGTATATGTATATTAAACTGACAATGCACTTATATTCATTTGTATTTTTTTCAGTAAAGTGCATATTTTGTCCTGGCCTTGGGAAGGCATAGGGGTTTTGCGCCCAACTTATGTTAATTTCTGATCGTTTTCAGTATGAATCGGTTATTTATTGTAATTTCTGTTCGTTTTGGGTTTCATTTATTTATCGATGCTGATTTATGGTAGTTTCGAGCTTGGTAGATTATTTGATTTTATTTTTGCTCATTTTTTTTTAATGGAGTTCTTTACTTTCTTTGAAAAACTTATTTTGTGGTAATTTTTTTTTTTATTAATTTCTGTTCGTTTTATATTGACATGGTCTTTTCAGGGAAAAAGAAAATAACGATTTAAATCTTTTCGATTTTTAAGACTTTATAGTTTGGCCTGCTATTTGTATGCTGGAGAAAAATTTTCAGCAATTCTTAACCATATACACCCTTTTAAAAATCTGGACACAAATATTACTGTTTAACTTTCTTTCATACCCCCTCTAGTTGACCTGAAATGGAAAACTTGAAACCATTCACAGAAAAATCTGTGTGTATGTGTTTCTACGACAACGCCTTCTATAAAACCTTATATGCCCCCAGGGCACAACTTAAAACCCTTGCCCTGACGGCTGTGGTGGAGTATCCTCCTCAAGAGCATATTTTCTATATGTAAATCAACTACGCTGAACAAAAAGGCTATCTCAAAATTTTATTGGATGTGTTTGGGGGAATGATGGGCGATGGGGGGGGGGGGCTAGTTGCCCTCCAATCACTTTGGACTATTAAAAAGAGCACTAGCCCTTTGAGTTTCCAATCGAATGAGCCTTTTTTGAAGTTTCTATGACAACGCCTTCTATAAAAACACTATATGCCCCCTGGGCATAACTTAAAACCCTTGCCCTGAGGGTTGTGGGAGAGTGTCCTCCTCAAAAACATATTTTCTATCTGGAAATCAACTATGCTGAAAAAAATGGCTATATCAAAATTTTGATTGTAGGCGTGGGAGTGGGGGCTAGTTGCCCTCCAATCACTTTTGACTATTAAAAAGGGCACTAGCCCTTTGAATTTCAAATCGAATTAGCCTTTTTTGAAGTTTCAACGACAACACCTTCTATAAAAGCCTTGTATGCCTCCAGGGCATAACTTAAAACCCTTACCCTGAGGGTTGTGAGGGAGTTTCCTTCTCAAAAATATATTTTCAATTTGGAAATCAACTAGCCTACGCTAAACAAAATGGCTATCTCAAAAGTTTGATTGGATGTATTTGGGTGAATGATGGACGTGTGGCGGGGGGGGGGGCTAGTTGCACTCCAATCACTATCAACTATAAAAAATGGCACTAGCCCTTTGAATTTCCAATCAAATGAGCCCCCTTTGAAGTTTCTATGACAACGCCTTCTATAAAAACTTTATATACCCCAGGAAATAACTTAAAGCCCTTTCCCTGAGGGTTGTTGGGGAGTGTCCTCCTCAAAAACATTTTTTCTATCTTGAAATCAACTACGCTTAACAAAATGGCTTTCTCAAAATTTTGACCGGATGTGTTTGGGGGAATTATGGGCGTGGGGGAGGGGCTAGTTCCCCTCCAATCACTTTTGACTATGAAGAAGGGAACTAGCCCTATAAATTTCCAATCGAATGAGCCTGTTTTGACGTTTCTACGACAATGTCTTCTTATAAAAACCTTATATGGCCCCAGGGCATAACTTAAAATCCTTGCCCTGAGGGTTGTGGGGCAATGTCCTCCTAAAAACATATTTTCTATCTGGAAATCAACTAGCCTACGCTGAACAAAATGGCTATCTCAAAATTCTGATTGGATGTGTTTGGGGGAATGATGGGTTGCCCTCCAATCACCTTCAACTATTAAACAGGACACTAGTCCTTTGAATTTTAAATCAAATGAATATTTTTTGAATTTTCTATGACAATACCTTCTTATAAAAACATTAGGGCCTATATGCCTCCAGGGCATAACTTACAGCCTTTGCCATGAGAGTTGGGGGCAGATTCTTCCTCAAAAACGTATCTTCTATTGGAAAATCACCTTCGCTGAACAAAATGGCTATCTTAAAATTTTGATTGGATTTGTTTGGAGGAATGATGGGCGTGGGGGGCTAGTTGCCCTCCAATCACTTTCAACTATTAAAAAGGGCACTAGCCCTTTGAATTCCGAAACGAATGAGCCTGTTTTGAAGTTTCTACAACAACGACTTCTATAAAAACCTTATATGCCCCCAGGGCATAACTTAAAACCATGGCCCTGAGGGTTGTGGGGCAGTTTCCTCCTCAAAAACATATTTTCTATTTGAAAATCAACTACGCTGAACAAAATGGCTATATTAAAATTTTGATTGGATTTGTTTGGAGGAATGATGGGCGTGGGGGGGGGGCTAGTTGCCCTCCAATATCTTACGACTATTAAAAAGGGCACTAGCCCTTTGAATTTCAAATCGAATTAGCCTGTTTTGAAGTTTCTACGACAACGCCTTCTATTAAAACCTTATATGCCCCCAGGGCATAACTTAAAACCCTTGCCCTGAGGGTTGTGGGGGAGTGTTCTCCTCAAAAAGATGTGTTCTATCTGGAAATCAGCTACGCTGATAAAATGCCTATTTCAAAATTTTGATTGGATGTGTTTAGGGGAATGATGGACATGGGGGGGGGGGCTAGTTGCCCTCCAGTCTTTTTCGACTTTAAGAAGGGCGCTAGCCCTCTGAATTTCTCATTGAAAGAGGCTTTTTACAGGTTTCTACGACAACACCTTCTATAAAACCTATTTTCTATCTGAAAATTAAATAAGTTGAACAAAATGGCTATCTCACAATTTTGATTGGATGTGTTTGTGGGAAAGCCGGGCGTTGGGGGGCTAGTTGCCCTCCAATCACTTTCGACTATTAAAAAGGGTACTAGCCCTTTGAATTTCCAATCGAATGAGGCTTTTTTGAATTTTCTATGACAACACCTTCTATAAAACCTTATATGCCCCAAGGGCATATCTTAAAACCCTTGCTCTGAGGGTGGTGGGGGAGTCTCCTCCTCAAAAACACATTTTTTATCTTGAAATCAACTACGCTGAACAAAATGGATATCCCAAAATTTTGAGAGGAGGTGTTTCGGTGAACGATGGGCGTGGGGGGGGGGCTAGATGCCCTCCAATCACTTTCGACTATGAAAAAGGGCACTAGCTCTTTGAATTTCCAATCGAATGAGCCTGTTTTGAAGTTTCTACGACAACACCTATAAAAACTTATATACCCCCAGGCTATGACTTAAAACCCTTATCTTGAATGGTATGGGGGAGAGCCATCGTCAAAAACATTGTGTATATGCTAAAATTAACTCTTCTGAACAAAATGGCTATCTCAAAATTTTCATTGGAGGTCTTGAGGAAAATGATGGGCGTAGGGGGGGGGGCTAATTGCCCTCCAATCACTTTCGACTATTAAAAAGGGCACTAGCTCTTTGAATTTCCAATCTAATGAGCCTGTTTTGAAGTTTCTACGACAACGCCTTCTATAAAAACCTTATATGCCTCCAGGGCTTAACTTAAAACCCTTGCCCTGAAGGTTGTGGGGGAGTGTCCCCCTCAAAAATATATTTTCTATCTGGAAATAAACTACGCTGAACAAAATGGCTATATCACAATTTTGATTGGATGTGTTTGGGGGAATGATGGGCGTGGGGGGGGGGCTAGTGGCCCTCAAATCAATTTCGACTATTAAAAAGGGCACTAGCGCTTTGAATTTTCAATCGAATGAGCCTGTTTTGAAGTTTCTACGACAACGCCTTCTATAAAAACCTTATATGCCCCCAGGGCATAACTTAAAACCCTTACCCTGAGGGTTGTGGTGGAGTGTTCTCCTCAGAAACACATTTTCTATCTGGAAATCAACTACGCTGAACAAAATGGCTATCTCAAAATTTCGATCGGATGTGTTTGGGGAATACTGGGCGGGGGGGCTAGTTGCCCTCCAATCCCTTCCGATTGTTAAAAAGGGCAGTAGAACTCTCGATTTCCAATCAAATGAGCCCCTTTTGAAGTCTCTACGACGACCCCTTCTATATGAAGTGCCCTGTTTTAAAGAAAAAAATAAACTGTACATTGTGTCAACATTGATCTTATATGCCCTCAGGGCACAACTTAAAACCCTTGCCCCGAGGGTTGTGGGGGAGTGTCCTCCTCAAAAACATATTTACTATCTGGAAATCATTTACACTGAACAAAATGGCTATCTCAAAATTTTGATTGGATGTGTTTGGGAGAATAATGGGCGGGGGGGGGGGGGCTAGTTGCCCTACAATCACTTTAGACTATTAAAAATGGCACTAGCTCTTTGAATTTCCAATCGAATGAGCCTTTTTTTAAGTTTCTACAACAACGCCTTCTATAAAAACCTTATATGCCCCAAGGGCATAACTTAAGACCCCTGTCTTGAGGTTTGTGGGGAGTGTCCTCCTCAAAAACATATTTTCTATCTGGAAATCATTTACGCTGAACAAAATGGCTATCACCACATTGTTATGATATGTGTTTGGGGAATGATGGGCGGGGGGGGGGCTACTTACTTACTAATCATACTCTAATCTTAAAACGGACACTGTCTCTTTGAGCTGTCAATTGAATGAACCCGGCTTGAATTCTGTGCGACCACGCATTCTTTAAAAACAATATATGCCCCCAGGGCATAACTTAAAACCCTTGCCCTGAGGGTTGTGGGGGAGTGTCCTCCTCAAAAACATATTTTATATCTGGAAATCGACTACGCTAAACAAAATGGCTATCTCAAAATTCTGATTGGATGTGTTTGGGAGAATGATGGGCGTCGGGGAGGGGCTAGTTGCCTTTCGACTATTAAAAAGGGTACTAGCAACTCCAATTTCCAATCGAATGAGCCCTTTTCGAAGTTTCTACGACAACTCCTTCGATACAAAGTGCCCGGGTATGGAGAAAAACAAAAAAAACACATTGTGTCCACATCGTTCTTCACTTAGGCAGCGCTAGCGCGCTGCCTATGACAGTTGCATTAATAACGGACGGTCTAACTTCTTATCTTTGACTTGGTCGTTTTTGTCATTCTTATTTATATTTTGAAACCTGCGAAACATTTTGTTCAAATAACTAATTTTGAGAAATTATGTCTTTTTGCAGCTTCGAATTGTATTGTCATAAAGACATTGCATAAAGAAGTAAATTTTGATGTCACTTACGTAATTGACATTTTGGAGAGATGTGACCTTCAAGGATCATACTTCTCTTTAGTTCTAAATTAGAAAATCGTATCTATTAGTTATCTTTATCAAATGCGCCATTAACTTCCACGTTTTTTTTTATAACTTATCTATATTGCAACACCAGTAAACTGAGTACCTATTCCTTTTTTTAGTTCTTCAATCACAATTTCTATTGTTGATAGGGAATAATTCAGCATATTAGCCAGAAAGTAATGTAAAATACCATCTTAGATATTGGCAAGTATTTTTTTTTTGTTAGATCTTCTTTAATTCCCTTTTTAATTAATTCTCTGACATACCAGAGAACTGAGGAAAATATTTTTCTTGTCAAGCCAGAAACTGAGAATAGAAAATTTCAACTACAAAAGCGCATGTCCTTAGACCTTAGACCTTAGATCCGCCTGTGCCTCCAAAGGCACCCAGGGCATCAAGAAGGAGCCGCCAATCTTCCCGCCGGTTTGCTGCTGCAAGTATGTCCTCCCACTGAGGTTGGATTGATGTGTGGAGGTTACGGAGAACTGTGTGGTACGTTCGACGTAGGGTGTTTTTGGGTCTGCTCCTGCGGTGTGGACCCGATGGCTGCCAATGGAGCGCTGTATTTGGTAGTCGGAGATTGTCCATACGTAGTACGTGGCCAAGGTATCTCCATCGGCGGACTCTTATGATATATATATATATATAGGTCACAAGAGGCTGGCCAGTCTTGTCACGGACGGATTGGTTTGTTATTCTCTGCTGCCAACGGATGTTACGAATTCTTCTGAGACATGTGTTTTCGAAAGCAAGTATTCTTCTCTCTTGTTCCTGGTTCAGGTGCCAGGTTTCGGCTGCGTAAAGCAGCACTAGCCTAACATTACTATTGAAGAGTCGTAACTTTAGCCGTATAGAGAAGCTTTGGGACCGCCATACTTTCCGTAATCTATTGAAGGCCCCATTGGCTTGGCTGATTCTTGTGAGCACTTCTTTTGTGGTCGATCCGGTACTTTCTATTATGCTTCCCAAGTATTTGAAATGGACGACTTGCTCTATGTGTTGGTCTCCGCAAGTGATGCTCAGGGGTGAATCTGTGCAGCCATGCAAAAGCGCATGTGTTTAGATTTCACTGTTTCACTGTTTCACAAAATGCTTCACTGTTTTAAATTTCGGAATATGGTGCCGAAATCTGTCAATGAAAAAGGAATTCTACCAATTTTGAGTTTTATTATTCTGAAAATTGAAAATTCACACTATCTGGTAACATTGTCTCGGAATTTCTTTTTTTTTTGCACTCATCCCTGCAAGATATAATTTAACCTGAATTTCGAACTCCACCCCAAATATATAAAGCGAAAATGCACCGTCGGCACATTTTCGCTTTCCTTAGTGCGCTATCTAAAGTCAGGCACCTGGTGTCACTATCTGGTGGTACTGGTTGACAGAAGCATATGAAGATTTCACTTTGAAATATATTGGAAATGTCTGTTGGTAAAAACAAGTTTGAAGTCATCTTTAGACAATGTTGATTATTGATTCAAGTTAATTCTAAGCCCTTTCACAATGGATATTTAGCTAGTAAAAAATGAAATGAGAATCTGACTGATTATGAGAACTTCAACTGACTGATCCAAATAGGGCTAGCCTTGGTGTAGGCTAGTATCCAGTTGGCTAAGCATGCTATTCATTCCATGCTGAGTAACTATTTTCAATGAAAATACAATATTGACCTTTGCAATATTATTTGTGATGGCAAAATTCTAGTTTAGCTACTTTTTGCTATCTTGGGAAGGGGTTAGGTTAGGTAAATGAAACTTTCAGGGATGGGTCTACAGACCCATCCCTGAAGCATGTCCTGGAAAAGTATTTTGAAATACTGGTAAAGTTCTACCAAATCATATTATTGAATTAGGAATAAAGTGAGGACACCATTTGATGCCTTTTTTATACTGATTACTAATATAATAATCAATTCTATTGGAAATGAATTTCAGCCCCCCCTCCTATATATGTCAATTCAGGGTTAGATTAGGTTGTAGAAATATATAGCCTACCCTGAATTGGCATATATAGGGGGGGGGGCTGAAATTCATTTTTGATAGAAATGATTACTATATTCATAATCAGCATAAAAAAAGGCATCAAGCAGTATATTCACTTTATGCATAAGTCAATAATATGATTTGGTAGAACTTTACCAAAATACCTACTTTGGTAATTTTTTTGTTATTCATATTACTGACTTACAAATAAAGTAAACATGCCACTTGATGCCTTTTTATGTGCTCTTTCCAAATAGCCTATAGCCTAATAATCATTTTTGTCAAAAATAAATTTCACAAAAATAACAATCCTTGTTATGAAAATGAAACCTTGCAAAATAGATCTTTGGCTTAAATGAAGTACAACAAAATTGTTTTCAGCTTAATAACTTTGCTCAGTCCCAATTTATGAGATTTCAAAAACCTACAGATACATTTCCTAAATTTAGAAAAAACCTATTGATATAGTTTAAAATTCTACTCAAATAACAAGAATTGCATGTTTAGGACTAAAACAAGAGGAATGGAACAGAAAATTAAGATGAAATGTTGTTTTGTCAAAATTTCAATAGGTATTTGACCAGTCAAGTATGCAATTTTCTGAGACTTAGAAATCAGAAGAGGGCTAACATGGAAGCTTGGCAATACCTTCCCAGATTATGTTTTTGGTGCTGGATTCATTACTGAAATTTTCATTCTCCTAACCTAACCGCTTTCCATTTTACAGGGGGAGAGCCTTTATCTTCACTTCTTTCCTTGTTTTTTCCAGTTTTTCTAAGAAATTCATGAATTTCTTTGGACCTATATATACACAGACTATATACCCCACCCCTCTAATCTGCAAATATATACCTAGAATTGCATCCCCAATCTAAATTTAAAATCCATTTGCATCACAAACAAACTTTACTCCCATATTAGCCATATACCCTGAATTGGTGTATATAGGGGTGGGGGTAAAATTCATTTCTGACAAAAATGATTATTATATTTGGAAAGAGCATTAAAAAAACTCATCATGTGGTATGATTACTTTATTCATAAGTCAATAATATGAATAATGAAAAACTTACCCCTACCTCCACCCCTTCTCTCTCTAGAGGGAAGTGACCTTTGATGACCTATAACAGTCTTTGTGTTATGAAAATGAAACCTTGCAAAATAGATCTTTGGCTTAAATGAAGTACAACAAAATTGTTTTCAGCTTAGTAACTTTGCTCAAACCCATTTCATGAGATTTCAAAAACCTGCAGATACATTTCCTATATTTAGAAAAAGCCCATTGATATAGTTTAAAATTCTACTCAAATAACAAGAACTGCATGTTTAAGACTAAAACAAGAGGAATGGAACAGAAAATTAAGATGAAATGTTGTTTTGTCAAAATTTCAATAGGTATTTGACCAGTCAAGTAGACAATTTTCTGAGACTTAGAAATCAGAAGAGGGCTAACATGGAAGCTTGGCAATACCTTCCCAGATTATGTTTCTGGCCCTGGATTCATTGCAGAAAGTTTCATTATCCTAACCTAACCCCTTTCCAAGATAGTAAAAAGTAGCTAAATTAGAATTTTACCTTTGTGATTAATCAGAGCTTAATGGCAATCATAGGGTAGCTTATAAGACATTCTAGGCCTAATAGAATTATAGTGCAAGCTTCCTCTTTTGACCTAGACCTAGGTTATGCTAGTAACTAGCCTAAAAGGGTAAATGTATTGTGCATGGCCTCTTTTTAACTATAGGCTAATAATAGTAAATAACTAAACTGTTCTGTGCTGTGAAAAAGGCTAGGCTATAAAAAAAAACTCATGTCTAGGGCATAACCACCTTTTTCTACCTAGTACACTAATTTCAGAGTTAGCCTTGGTACTATTTTACATTAGGGGCTCCTCAGAAAGAAACATCTGATACAATAATTAGGTAAAGCTGTAGAACAGGCTATACATGAATACACCAGAGACATGATAAAATAAAAGTAAAGATGTTTTTAGAGTGCTAATTTTATTGCTCTTTTTATGGTTTTGTTTATCTTTTTTACAGTTAATCCCCAGCCCCTCCCCCTTCTAGTCTCTTGCAGCTTAAGGCTTTATAAAAGAAAACTACATAAAAAATTGACTAATGAAATTCTTACTGTATAATATGAAGCTAGTTTAAATTATTCACATAATCACTTTCTTTTTTTATTTTCATCCATATTTCCAAATCATTCTTTTTAAATTTATTTGATGTGAATAATCTGAAAAACAGCTTACAGATTTGAAAAATGATACTATTCAACCCAGATTTGCAGTGTATAATTTGAAATGTTTTAAGAAATTGTTACAATGTCAGTCCATTTTTTTGTTAGTTTATAATACAAGGTGTGTTTTTTAATTAAGGTCTTTTTGATCATAAGTACACAACAAATTATTATTTTAAAAAAGTATTTTTTTTTTCAAAAAGTATATACTTTAGCCTACTCTATTTAACAGCATAGTTGCAAGTTTGTTGTAACACTTATCATACCTCTCAGCTAATTTTAAAGTAACCTCTGTAAAAAAAAACCTTGTGACCTGTTCTGCTAACTAGGAGTTCACTTTCATTTTTACATGGTCATCATCATTATTGCCAATGAGGTGGTGCTTGTGGTGTAGAAATGTATGGTAAACACTCAGCACAAGATCAGGACTATTGTGGGTGATCTAAAACTTTCCAGCCAAAACTGTCCAACAATTTATGGGTCTGACCAGCAGTGTCTTGCATTGTCATGAAGGACAATTTTCTTTGTTAACATGCCAAGTTTGTCAAATTTTTCCCTTCAAATTCCCATAAATTCAAGTGTACCCTTCCCTAGACCCTCTAATGACCAGAGTATCATTTACACTTTACTGAGCACTAAATATATTTAAAATTTCTCTCCTGTATCTACATAATCCACACAAAAATGAAACTGGTAGACTTTTAGGTGTTTACATCCTGAAGGAACTTATAGCATAAAAAGGTTTAGATGAACTGGAGATAAAATATTTTTAGGCCCTTCCCCTTCATGGACATGTGTATATGTTCTGATAGTTCGAATTGGCTAACATTCAGGCTGGACTAGTTTATATAGGCTGACTACAAGCTTCGGACACTTTGTTTGTTTTTTGTTTTTTTTTTCGAATTTACAATTAAGACAAAATTACCTTTAAAGTCAAGCTAATTTAAATATGTGTTTGCAGTCAAGCCTATTGTTCTGCTTTACAAAACTTGTCATAGGTTAAACTAGTCAAAGATTGAGTCTGCTTAGGTGTTGATACTTTGTTTGTACTATAAGATCCTTTGTCAAAGATTGGGCTGCATTTTCTAAGATTACTCTAAAGCTTTAAATGTGACACTAGTGTAATGGTTGGCCTCCTAAGAAGGAAAGACTATTGACTATCAGTGTTTTTCAATATTGAGCATTGTATATTCAAGCTAATTTCATTCTTATTAAGAAAATTTAGACAAATCAATAGTGACACAGTTCAATATCTTAACCTACCCATTATGACACAAAACAAGCTGAAAATCAGTAGTCAATCAAGATGTATTTTAATTTGTTCTGAAGTGCGAATTAAGGTAGTTAAGGTAATATATTTTCACTATATCTGGGACCATAAGGGGAAAATGCAATTATGATATTTGGAAAGAGCATAAAATAAGGAATGTATACTTTTATTTTATTAACATGTTTCCTTCTGTAGAGCTGCTAACATAGAGTGTTACCCTTGATTAGAAGTTCTTTACTAGGTTGTAGCTATTGCTGTAACCTTGATAAGACAGAGTGGTGCATTGTCACATGCACAAAAACAATATCTGGAAAGAGCATAAAATAAGGAATCTAATGATCAACTAGCCTACTTTTATTTTATTCAACATGTGTTCTTCTGTGAATATGCTAATATAGTGTAATTATGGTCTTAAAATTTAAGAAATTTATATTATTGTGAAGTAAACTTGCCAAAGATGTGAAAGTTCACTGTTTCTGTATCAGCAGTATCACTATTCAAAATAATGGTACAGTGAAATAAAGTAGTTTAATATAGCAATCATTCACTGACCGATAAAAATCAAAATTGTTTTAATCTACAAATTTGTTTTTAAAAACAATTTTTCAAAGAAAAGTGGGGAGCCATATTAAAACTTAAAAGCAGCAGTAATAGAGTCATATAATAATCTAAACTTGAAACAAAACAATTTCTATGAAACAAATGAACTAAACATAAAACAAACAGAATGACAGATCTTACTAGTATCAAAGTAACAAAGCACCTAAGTAAACAATAAGGAACTTGCATGCAGCAACTAACAGCCCCTGCCCTGGTGTCTGGGGGGGGGGTTCAATCCTGGAAGTCTAGTTATTTGGTCTTGGGAATATTTTGAACAAAATGGCTATTTCAAAATTTTGATCAGATGGTATTTTGGAAAAAATGACATGGGGGATAGTTCCCCTGCAATCACTTTTGACTTTTTAAATGGGAACAAGAACTTTCAATTTCCAATCAAATGATTCTCCTCCAAATTTTATACAACCAATCCTTCCATTAAAAAAAAAAACTATATACCCCTGGGGCATGACTTGCAACACTTGTCCTTAGGCTCTGGGGGAACTGTGTTGACCCTGGAGTTTTTATTATCTGATCTTTGGACTATTTTGAATAAAATGGCTATTTCAAAATTTTGATTGGATGCATTTGGAAAAAGGGGGCTGGGGGCCTAGTTGCCCTCCAATCACTTTTCACTCTTAAAAGGGGCACTAGAACTTCTGATTTACAATCAAGTGACCTCCCTCCAATGTTTTATACAACAACCCCTCCTATATGAAGTGCCTTGGGTAAAAAATAATAAATAATAAAACATTGGTCTTATGGCCCTTACTATAGTCAATGCTATAGCATTGCCTCTGATTGCATTGCTAGCAAGATCAGGTGGTGATAACATCCTGTAGATATATCATTTGAATTACCACAAATACAAGTGAGGCTACCACCTCCCTAGACCTTATAACAACAAGAGTATCATTTCCACTTTACTGAACACGACACATTTTAAAAATGTATCTCATATCATAATAACGCACAAAAAAAATAGAATTTGGTAGACTTTAAGGAATTAATATTCTGTAGGGGCTTATGCTGACAAAAATATTTTGGTGAGCTTGAGACAAACCATTTTTAGGCCCTTCCTCATTCTCCCTTCCCATTCCTGCATGAAGGTGTTTTGTACCCTGTTTGGTTTCCAAGATATTGCAGATATTTCCTCTATGCAAGACAAGAAGGTTTTCCTGTAGCAATCCTCATGCAAACTGAAAAACTAGACTGTTGCAAAGTTGGGCACTATTTATCCCTCAGTATGTGCAGGTATGTAATTGTACAAGTCTCTCCAAAGAGGGCTGACCAAGAGATTAGCCTGGTTCCAAGCACATTCATAGAGGATAGGGTTTTGGGTCCATGTCCCCATTCATGGTTTTCACAACTTAATTTATATTTTGTATTCCTATAATTTAAGTGCTATTTGTCTATTTTGGGGTTCTTTTCAAATCATACCATCCCCCTGAAAATTCTGAGCACAACCCTACTGAGTCTCCTCTAGGTTTCCCCTAGTTTAATCAATGGTTTAAGAATTGTTATTTTTGACCTTGTTTTATTTAACTTTATCTACGTTAATAGTGTCTCATCAGGGTCAGAAAGCCAGCAAACCCAGAAGAGAAGCTTGTCTGAGGGTGAGGAAGACATAAAAGAGACAGCAGATCCTGAAGATGCCACTTTTAAGAAGCTAAAAGCTACTACTACTACTGGGCTAGTAGAAGCCAAAATTGAAGAAGCCACATCTTCTGATAAAAACCATCAGAAGAACCAAAGTTTGAAACAAACAATTGTTGTTGGTAAAAAATTGGGCCCTACTACCATAAAATTAGGAAGTGTTGTAAGTACATGCTAATAGAATAATTACCTTTAATTCTTGGTGTATATAAGTGTACATAGTTCAGATTTTATGAATAGATCTCATGGATTTTTCAAGTAAAGAAGGGGCTAAAATCATATGTTTTTTTTTCAAGTGTAGGTTCTGAAATTTCCCTGGGAGTCCTTTAATTCAATGTTGGAGGGGGTGTAGGGATGATATTTTTTTTAATTGTATCTGAGTTTTACATTGATTTCTCAGTTGGATGATCCAGTTTATGGAATTTTATCCAATAAAAATTGACAGTAATTAAGGGTGTTAATACACTTGATTGTTATGACTTATCAATTTTTAGCCAAATCATAAAAAGACAATTATGCAACAATTAAAAAAATCTTTCATTTAATGACAGTGATCTTTTGTTGTTTCTAGTTGTATCAATTTAATTCTTATCAAATAGACTGGTGGTAATTTTTTAATGATGGTATTGCAGCAACAGACATACTCTCAAATGTATACATGCTGATATTTGTCTTTATCATTGTGGTTGAGGTTTCTTGCCTTATAGGTTTGGCTTCTTCCATTGGTGTCATTTCTCGAAAAATTAGGGGGAGAGAAAATGTGTTTTTTGAAATTTAGGTTGAGGGGGGGGGGGTAAATTGTTTATGTGATTTTTTTTTTCTGTTTGTTTGTTTTTTCTTAGCACTAAGGCCAACTTGACAGGGTCAAGTTTGTCGAAATGTTTGCTTATTTTCTCTTTATATGTTTGCTTATTTTCACTGGCTGACATTACCCTCTTTTTTTCTCTTCTTTGTTTCATACGTACATATACATATAGTTAAATAACTAAATATTTGCAAATACTTTTAAGACTAGGTTGCTAATTTGTGTGATAATTGTTGTTATGATATCTTTTTAGCTGTTAGTGTTTCATAAGTTGATCTCCTTTTTTTATGTTTAGGCTTCTGTTGATGTTTAGTTTTGTTGCATTTTTGTTTTTAGTTGCTCCACAAGTGTCATATATTTTTGTATAATGTGGGTTATAAATAAATTACTATTATTATGTCACCCCATGTACCTCCAAATCCTATCTAAACCTAAAATAAAGAATTGGGTTTCATTTCTGATTTCAACAAAAGATTAAAAAAATTTCCTCATCTTTTTCACTGGATCCTTCTGTTTTTTGTAATATCCCTTCTTTTTTTCTTGTTTTTATTTATTTTCTTTGAACACATGTAACTTAACTTCAAAAACTATATTTGGGAAACAGCTACATGTAGCACAGTCAAAATGCGGTTAGACCTTGAATAAATTGCAACAGAAATGATTTTAATGCCATTTGATAGAGAAAAATAGGCTTATCAACATATCCAAAATCAGCATTGTTATCCAAAGACAAAAGGTGTCAAATTTGCCCTTAAAGTACCAAGGAGGGGGCAAAAAGTTAAAAAGTTTATTTTGTAATAATACATAGAAAAGGATGGCTTATTTTTGGGTTATTGAGGTCTTAGAAAACGAAAATGTAGGTAAAAAGGGTCCATCACCAGCATCACAGGGATATCTTTGCAAATCCCCCCTTAGAGTTTGAGTAAGAGGAGGTAAGTCCAAAAATCCATGAAATATCCTATTTTAGTGAGTATGCATTCCTTTCTAAGATTTCTTTGGTTGTACATTACAAAAAAAAAAAAACGAAAAGAAAAAGACTTAAACCTTGCAAAGCACCTGCAATTACAATACTACAGAATATAAATTACATGCATCTTCGGCTAACTTTTTTTGAAACCCTAACTGGAGAAAAGTCTTTTTTTTTAAGATTGAATAGACAGAACAAAGGTGTAGAAAACAACTTAATCAAGTACCCTGCTCAAGAAAAGATATTCCAAGGCTTCAAGATAAATATGGCCCATTTAATGATATAGAAAAATCAATTAATATAAATATTAGGGAATCAACTAGATAGCTTTTGTTTCAATTATTTTCATTTTGTCAAACATAAAAAGAGAAAACTTTCCAAAATCATTGGCATTAAAGGTAGTGTCATTATCTTCAAGTTACATTACATTTTGGTAGATCTCTCTGCCAGATTTGCAAGCTACGGAGCGTTCCAGACCTGACTTCTTGCATTTGCACCTTTTGAGTCACAGCTTTTAGGCTTACAGGAGCACTTTAAAACTTTCAGAAGCTGCAATGGAGCCAGAGATAAATCAGTCATGGTTCAAACCAAAACTGTTTCTTTGCATCTAAATTCCCTTTGAATAGAGTTGAGATTGCTATTTTCACTCTAATTTTGGACCTGATGATAGACACGCAGCGAGTGCAACTTTGCGGCTGCACATGTGGATGGCAAATCTCGAGGATGCACAAATTTTGAGGATATTGAGACCTTCTTTTGGAAGATACAATAGCGAGCTGATCTTAGGTCTTCATCACTCTTGTGTCCATAGATGGACTGTAAAGCACGTTCTCCAGTGCTAACTATCTCCTCCTCTCTGTTTGCCTTCAGGAAAACTTGAGAACTTCTTCAGAACACCTCGTTTTCATTAAATATGCCTATAGCCTTTCCTTTTCCAACACTATGTATATGGGAAGTGGCATTGCAGCCAAGTAGTGCATGGCAGAAAAGTATGGAATTGTAGAGGTCTATTCCCAACATAGTTTTCGTAATGTGTATGTCCCATGCAACACCAATACCACCATATTTTGCTTTGGGAGAATAATATATCTTGTTGGAATTGCAATTGGCATGAAACAATAAAAGAACGAGTCAATATCATCACCAACTAGCACAGTAGGAAGGATACTAGACTTATCTACAAAAGTTAAAACAATCTTCACGTCCGCAATGCCTTCTCCGTGAATAACTTCTATTCCCCTCTCCTTAATTTTTTTTTAGAAATTCGTCCTTGGGCATTTAAAGATATGTATCTGCAGTAAACAGCACCTCTCTTCTGTTAAATTTCTCATGTCTGCTTGTGTGTCTGATCTTTTGTTGCAGGTCCTCCATCAGATCTGTCATAAACACTGTAGGGTGTGGTACCACGTTTTGATAAATGTCAAGTATTGGTTGAATATCATTGAAAAGCTGGTTCCAATCTTCCACTGAAGTCTATGAAGAAGAGCTCCACCATCCAAAACGTGAAGGTGGGGTCTTAGTTGCTATTTCCTATTTGATCACAGGTTAGCTACGTCTTTACAAGCTTCAAATAAAGCTTTTGCAAGATCAGGCTTGTTTGATCTCCTCATGTCCCATTGCTGTCAAAGAGTGACAAAGGAACAGCACTTAATTCGTGTTTGAAGCAGTCTTTCTGATTGAAGGTTTTGCAACAAACAAGATTCTCTAGAAGATTAGGCTAGGATCTATGTGCCTGATGTCCGTTGCTCTCTTGCTCTCTGGGCTGTCATGCTCTCTTGGCTGTCTTGAGGGTTATTTGTTATTTCTTTCTGAAAACATAATCCTTTACTGATTTATCAACCGTACTATAAATTTGACTTTTCAAGCCTTTCTATGACAAGCAATGTGTCTTCGTGGTCCCTTTTTTGCCTTTAGAGCCCCATCTCGTTGTTTTGTTTGCTAGTCCATTTAATGTTCTTCTTTTTTTTCTTTTTTTTCTTTCCTTTTTTTCCTTTTTTTACTGATAGCTCCATAAAAGTTATTTCTTCCTAAAGCTTTTTATGATTGAAATTTTTTCGCCCTCACACTTTGAGGGAAGACTTGATAAGTATGGCAACAAACTATATTACCTGTTACCAGCTCTGGTACTCACAGAAAATATAGATTTTTCTATTATTATTATGATTTCCATTTTTTTGGGGGGGGGGGCGGGGGGCACTAAATAGCATAAGCGTCAGTTTTTGCAGGTTTCAAGTCCTTTCTTTCCCTTTTTTCATTATCTACGGCCAAGAAAACTCTAGAAAGGACACCTTATTTGCTAAAATAAGATGTCATTGTTTTTTGGAGATAACCCCTCTCACTTCAAACGCTAAAGAGGAATTGCCCAAAATGTCCCTTTTATACTGGTGATTGACCATTTTTTCATTCATTTTCTTAATCTACGGCCCCAATTACCCCATAGAAGACGTCTTTTTCTATGTGTTATTGCATAGTGAGCTTTCAGCCCCCCCCCCTCAGCACTTTTTGGGTAATTTTGACCCATTTCGCCTCGGGTAGCGATGACGAGGTTTGATATGTTAATAAGCAAGTTTTTCTCTATCAAATGGTATAAAAATTATTTCTGTTGCAATTTGTTCAAGGTCTATCCTTTTGTAGTATTGTCTTTATTTTATTAGTGAGCAAACCATTGGAAATCAGTGAATTTTTTAGTTAAATAATTTTTGTATTATCATCCATGTCCGAGGGAGAATTGAAATACAAAGAAACATGTGAATTATTCGAAAAATTTGAACCATGTAGAGAAAACCTTGATATTTCGGTGGGTGGGGAGGAGGCACAGACCAAGATGGGTCTGTATGCAAAATTAACACTTCCATGAATAGCAACGATGTTCATATCCGCGGGACAGTAGGACAAATACAAAAGTCAAAAATTTTACAATATAGTGAAAAGCCTGCCTTGAAGCCTTTCTATTTGTGATCATTTTCAACCTCATTGTAATGCCAAAACAATCTTGAATTTGTTTTTCTTAGTGTTATAATGACATCGCCAAAACAAGAATTCTTATAGCCCTATCAGCACAATCAGCATTATGACTTAGAATAAGATTAATTACCATAGATAATTTTTGGATTTTGCTTAAAAACGCTAGAGGGTTTAAATTTTCCCTGGAGATCAACTTAGTTTCGGGTTTTCCATATGGTTTGATGATTAAGTAAAATTCATGTTGAAAAAAAGAGGTGTTGTTGTTTAAACCAGATATTTTTGCTATTAGGCTAAACCAGCTATTGGTCCAAAGAAGCCGCCAATGCCAATTAAATCTGTATTTAATGATGATTCCGATGAAGAAGAAGAAATGCCAGCAGAAGCGCGCATGAGGATGCGAAATATTGGTCGTGACACACCAACGTCATCTGGACCAAATTCTTTCGGAAAAACAAAACAAGGTTTTGTCAACTCAAGGGCATTAACTTCCAAGAAACTTTCTGGGGAAGGCTGAATAAATTTTTAAAAGGTTAATACTTCTCTTTACTGAGGTACCATTTGAGCTATGGTGATTTAAAAGGTGTTCCGGGCAGTTTGTTGTCAAACTGAGATTTGTAACTCATATTCTTAAACGTAGTATGCTCTGTCAGTTTGTTAATCCGCTATCCCCTATTTTAGTTGACTCTAAAAAGGCTTAGTTCTTTTTTGCATTTGTCCCCTTTTCTCATTCCTAGAGGTAGTTATAATATCAAACTTTTGATATCAACATAGTTGTCCCCATGTCCCTGTATTGTAAATAATTCGTAAAACTCTCAATTATATAACAGTAAAAAAACTTTATCGTAACTATATCCTCCAGTTGTGTTGCATCATCTTGTCATATTTATGTTCTGCAGTGTAGCACCTTTGCATTACTACAGCTAATTTGCCAAAAAAATATTAAGTACTATCTAAGTTGATGAGAATTTTGTTTAAAGTGTTTTGGTATAATAATAAAAAAGTGAATTTGATTATGTTTGAACAAAGAACAGATCACAGGTACTTCAATTACCGCTTTGTCTATCGGTCAGGTGAAATCACCACTACTTTATATATTTAAGGGTACCTAATTTGAATCATTATAGAAAAGTCTCGTTTCAGTTTGTAGTGTTTTGGAAAAGGGAGTAACTTTGAAACTGATTATTTTAAAATCAGACACATTATGCCTTTTTTCTGGCAATCGAAGTTTTTGTATCATTTATTTTTTTTAAAGTTTCGTGCACTTGCGGCTGTTCAAGGAAGAAAAATCAGAAAAAAAATCTGGTTACTCATTGGATTTAAAATTAAAGATTCCACGGGGCAACTTCTAAAAATAGTTGTTTTTCCTAAAGTTCAAAACACTTATGTTTCACAACGAAAAGTCGCTGACAAAAACTGTAATACATTTTATTCATAATAATCCTAAAAAGTGGGATGGAGTCACATTTTTTGTGCAGCTTACTGTCTCAAAGAATCTCTAGGTAATTCCTCTTGAAAACATCTAATAAATCCTCCTCCGTCTTTCGTTTACGAATGCGTTTCTGAACAATACTTGCCCATTTTTATCACTGTAGCTTCCAGTATTCTAGTCTTCGCGGACTTATCTTCCTATTCTTCTAAACTTTTTCAACTATGAAAAGCACCTTGAGCCTTGGGTATTCTATTTATAACGTCATCGCTGCCTTAACTTTTAATCTTTACTAATAATGTTACCTAGGTAAGTGAAGCTATCCACTTCATCGATCTCCTCGTTACCCAACATAACCTCTTCACCTTCACTTATTCTCGGTCTAAGGGACTTATTTAAACAGTTCGTTGTAACGAAAGGTAAGGAGTGATTCGGCTCTTTAATAACCCAAAATCTAATAAACGGAATTTTGATATCAATAGATGAGTAAAAAAATTAGCTTTTTGTGCTGATTCCAAATTTATAAGATTCATTAAGTTTACTGTTACCCATCGAAAGCTACGAGCCTGATAAAATTTGCCTGATTTTCTAAAAAAAAAAAAAGGGGGGGACACCCCCCCCCCTCCCATCTTACTGAAAATCGTACCATGAGATTCAGCATATCAATGAACCCTACTGTGGACTTTCAAGCTCCCATCTGCAAAAATGTGGAATTTTGTATATTTACCAGAACAAAGATCACGGATACGTGTTTATTGTTACTTTTTTGTTATTTTTACCCACGGGTGATCGTATGGAACCAGTAGTTATAGAATTTCCGAAGAGGGCTCAGTCTTGCCGTAATTAAAAGTTCTTGTACCATTTTTAAGTGACCAATGAGATAAAAGGGCAACTAGTCCCCCTCCCAGGCACCTTTTTGGCCTTAAGTCGTTCGATAAAAGTTTTAAGATGACCATTTTGTTAACATAGTTGAAAAGTCCAATAACTATGTCCTTGGGGGAACACATGACCCCCCCCCTCCAGCTCCTTGGGAAAAGGCTGTAAGTTGCGAAATTTACCCGTAGTTGACGTATAACATTTGTTATTGGGAAATCTAAGGACAGTTTTTGTTGGTGAGGGGGGAATTTTCTGCTTCGATTGAAATTTTCCACGGTGAGAAATTTTTTTTTTCAGCTGAAATTAAGGAGCAACATTAATTCTTAAAACCAACAGATATTATTCTGTATATGATGGGGACTGCCCCTCCCAAATACCTCGCTCTTTATGCTAAAGTTTGACTTTTTTTTGTACCAGTTCTTTAAGAACGACTGCTGAAACACCCGTTTGATCAGAACAAGATACTTTTTGAAAATACTAAAAAACTTCAGCGTGAAGAGTGAGGTATTTAGTTGGGGGTAGCACCCCTCATATACAGAATAATTTCTGTTCCTTTGAAGTTTTAATGTTGCTCCTTACTTTCAGTTAATTTTTTTTTTATTGAATCTTTTTCACACTAATCTTCAAACCCGTTCTTGCGCCCTGAAACAAAGAGTGCAGGTAACGTATAAGAGTGCAAACTGGCGCTAGTGTCGACAAACAGACTGTCAGAGCCATCTAGCATTCGGCGAAACATGGAAATTTTTCCAGTGTAGCAATAAAGATAATTAATTTAATTAGTGTAATTGGCAAAATTAGAGCAGTAATAAGTGTCTGATCTCAGTTCCTGACATAAAAACTGTTACAAAGCTTAAAAAATCCCGAGTGTTGCCATACGCTTGATGGTGTTGATAGTTTTTTTTGTCAACACTAACACCAGTTTCCATTCTTATAAGTTACCCATACTCTTTGCCCTGAACTCTCAAAGCCTCCAAAAATTCATTCATTTTGCTAATACTTCGTCTAGGACACTCAAATCATCAGCATAATCTAAGCCTGGGAAAGTTTTAATTTCCCAAGTGATTCCATACTCTCCCGCAGCCTTTTCTGGGTTCCTCAGAACACAGTCCATCAAAATGATCCATATAAATGGGGTGGAACGCAATACCGTATTAACTCCTGATGCAACGTTATTCTCTTGCATAACACTAATCACTTTAATGGATTTATCTGGTATATCAATGAAGGATATGACCTTAACTAAAGCTCTTCTATTGGCTGAATCAAACGCTCCCCCATAATCTATAAAGCTATAGACTAAAGGGGTCTGATGACTCAGGCACTTCTCAATTATTAATCTAAGAGTAAAAGTTTGTTCGACAAATCCTCTCCCTTTCCTAAAACCATACTGTTCGTCTCTTAAAACTTTATCTACAGCATCTCTAAGTCTAAAAAGTATCATCATACTAAGTAATTTGTTTCCTACGGAAACCATTACTCACTCTTATCACCTTTCTTATAGAGAGGTTTAATTTAAGGTTTTTCTAAAATCGCTAGGCACTTCCCCCTTTTCAAAAATAATATTCACAATCTTCAGCAATTTATCTCTAACTTCACAACCACCATATTTTAATCATTTTTAATTATTTTAGTGCTGTCTCAAATCATTTTTTTGCAAAATGAATGTTCCCTTTCTCACAAAGAGTAAGAAACTCTTTCATTCTTTTCTATATAGTTCCCTGTGACTTGATCACGGTTTAGCACATTCTCAAAATGTTCTGCTCCTTTATCTATAACTCTTTCCTTATTACTAATTGTGGCTCGTTTCTATCTTGAACTAACATAGGTCGAAATTGATTGTTCCCTCTCAGTTTTTCAACATGCTTATTTTACTGTTATTTCTTGTGGCTGTATCTTCCAGGTCTTCAGCAACTTTATCCATGACCTCTTCTTTACATCTCTTTAATTCATATTTTAACGTTTTTCTACTTTCCTTATATTCCTCTTATTTTCGTAAATCTATATCTCAAATACTTCTTGTAGAAGCCCTTCCTCTTCTCTACTAAACTTAAAACATCTTAAGTTTATTTCTAGTTGCCTAGTTGTATTTCTAAATTTCTTCCCTAAGACACCATCTGCTACATCACAGACTATTTTCCTAAAATAATTTTATCCATCTTTTACATTGTCAAATTCTACTCTCTATTTTAATTTTCAACTGTCCCTAGAAAATTCCTCAAATTCTCATCTCAAGTCTACCAATGTCATACTCTTCCTGTATTTCAGCTTTAGATTAACTCTACCCACCACCAAAGGGTGATCATTACATTAAGATCAATAACAGCGCTCCTATACACGTGCCTCGTATACCATAGTATCTTGTATGGATCCTGCCAGTCTTCGTTTTACAATAACATAATCAATAAGGTTCGCTGTTACTTGATCACAGTTTAGTACATTTTTACCATGTTCTGTTCATCTCTCTTTAACTCTACGCCACCTCCGGGCCTTTACTGTATCTCTTTTTTTCTCTTTTTTTTACGATTGGTCTCTTTTTTTACGAATGTACTGAAGTTAAAATAATAACTTTTGCCAACGTGCGCAATGGATATAGTTGTATACATATTTCGCTAGTCTGAAGTCTGTATTTTGTAATACATGAAATAGTTTACAACCAATCAGGCTACCTTTAATTAAAATTGGTATTTCTGTAAATTGATAAATTGAGCTTGTTTTAATTGTTTCTATGCATGTTGTGTAACCCTTCTGATTGTGTGATTCCTTCTGTTGTGTAACTACATTCTGACTAGTGCTAGTAGTTTTGAACTCGTATTGAACCCATGTTGAAGTGCCAAGTTTTCCTATACTATTTTACTTAACTTGAGTGGATCTAATAGACTCTTTGACCTAAATTAGCTTTTAAGCATGCAAAAGCGACTCCCTTACATTATTTAGATATTTATTTTATTTTCTGGTTTTATTTGTTAAGATATGTCTGATCTTCGGGGGGGGGGGGTTCTCGCATGACTTATATAGGCAGTCCCATCTCTTTTTATGCAGATTCGTTTCCAAAGTTTGTATTCAGTCTCCTAATTATGGCTTCCACTTCACACCAACTTAGTTCAATGTTTTAATGCCTCTTCCACTTTTACTCCGTTTGTAGTCCGTTTCCAAAATTTGTACGTCGTTTCCGAAGTTTGCAGTCCGTTTCCGGAGGTGGTAGTATGTATCAAATGTGTGTTGTCCGTTTAAAAAGTTTCTAGTCCGTTTTCAAAGCTTACAGCTCGATTCCAAAGTTTGTAGTCCTTTCCAAAGCTTGGAGTCTGTTTCCAAATATTGTAGTCCGTTTCAAAAGTTTCTAGTTCGTTTTCAAAGTTTATAGTCCGTTTCAAAAGTTTGTTGTTTGTTATAGTCCGTTTCCGAAGTTGGTATTGCGTTTCAAATGTGTGTAGTCTGTTTCCAGAGTTTATAGTGCGATTCCAAAGCTTGTAATCTGTTTCCAAAGTTTGCAGTCCGTTCTCAAAGTTTGTACTCCTATTCAAAAGTTTGTAGTCCAATTCTAAAGTTTGTAGTCGGTTTCCAAAGTTTTTACTCCGTTTCCAAAGTTTGCAGTCCGCTTCAAAAGCTTTTAGTCCATTTCATAAATTTTTAGTCCACTTCAAAGTTTGAAGTCCGTTTCAAAAGTTTTTAGTCCGTTTTAAAAATTTATAGTCCGTTTCAAAAGTCTGTAGTCCGTTTCAAAAGTTTATCGTTTCCAAAGTTTTTTGTCTGTTTCTAAAGTTTTTACCCCGTCTCAAAAGTTTGTCGTCCATTTCCAAAATCTATAGTCCATTTCCAAAGCATATACTCCGTTTCCAAACTTTTAGTCCGTTTGTAGTCCTAGTATTGAACCAATTTTCCTAGAGAGTCAGGAGAAGGCTCATTTGAACGGAAATTAAAATTTTGGTCCCATTTCTTAGTAGCAAAAAAACTGTGCCACTGCAAAGTGGCGTTATCTGCTATTTTACGGCACGAAACAATAATTTTGCACCAAAGAGGGATAAAAAGATTTCGCTTGAAAATTCCAAGATAGCAAATCGATTTAAAAATATCGAAATCTAAATAATGAGCTTCCCAGTTTTAGAGTCAGTAATGTTATGAGGAGGCGCGTTCGTTCCAAACGGTGTGCGTAGTCCATACGCAATAAATGTTTAATAGCGACAAATATCTTATCATTATCTCATTTATTTACCCCCTCTCCCCCAACACAAAAATTTGAAGCCCCCTTTCCGCACCCTCTCCTTTCATTTCCCCAACAGTACCTGTAACTTACAACTTCGTTCCCAATCTATTCTCGAGGTATTGCAGATATTTTATTTAAGTGGAAAGTTTTCGTATATAGCAGAAAGGGCATGCGAAGGAGGCTGGTTACCCTCAGACCACTTTTTGATTTCCAATCGAATGAGCCTTCTAAGTTTCTACCAAAATCCCTTCGTTACGAAGTGACCGGGGAAATAATTTTTCTTCCACTGCTAAATTTAAATTTTCTATTCAAAGTGGATTTTTCCTTCTTCGTTGGGTCCCTTTACCCTGACCAAATAAGTTTTGAGCTGATCGGGAAAACAATTTTGGGATTTTTTTTAGGGTTCTGCGTCCCGGAACATTTTTACTCACTAAGTTCCTCTTGGCCCAATGGCTTACGTTTGTAAGTTCTTGTTTAATAAAAAAAACGGCCCCTTCCGGACCCCCCTCCCCCACCATTCCCCTAACAGTTTCTTTGGTGCTTTTTACTTAGAGACAGATTCCTAAGAGTTCTTTGTCAATCGGATATCTAATTTTTAAAAAAAATTTTACTTTTAATGATGATTTCAAGTATGTAAAATCCGTGAAGTTGAAGTTTACCCACCAATAGTTACAAATTTCAGAATATTTACCTAGTTTCCAAAACAAAAAAAGAAAACGGCCACCCAGGTGGCGGTACACACACAGATTCAGCAGAGGTTTCAGGTCACAGTCTACAAAATGTGAAATTTTATAATATTTTTCCAAGAAGGATGGCCACGGGTGCATGTTTATTTATTCGGTTTTTTCCAGACGTGATTGTATCGAGCTATTAGTCCTAGAATATCGGTTGAAGGTTCATTGGAACAGAAAGTGAAAGTTTTACTTCCCTTCTAAAATAGCGAAAAAGGGATTGTCAAAGAAAAGTTATGTTCTGTCTTATTTTAGCGCAATTCCCAAATTTTTGCCCAAAGAGTGCCAACGATTCTAAGATAGCCAGGGGATTTAAAGATTATCGGGAAATTATATATGTAGCTTCCAAGTTTCAGAGGCAGTAATACCGTGTGGTGGCGCATTTGTTGCTAAATTCTTTCATAAAATGTACGTAGTTCATACAAAATAAATGATTAATATATACATTTATTTTAAAATGTCATTCGGCTCTCGATAAAACTCTGTAATGAATTGTGCAACAGCTATTATGGAGGTGGAACTGTGAGAATTTGTGTTGGTGGTGAGGAGGGTGTGTGTCTGAAGTCCCTAAAATGTTATAAATCTCCGTGATCCTTCAGATAAATGTTGAAGGTCGGGGTGGAGCATGGCGATAATTTCATGTAGAAAGCACTGGGAAGTGCTCCCAGAAGCTATATTTTCACGGAAATTTAAATGGGTATATTTCTCATTATCCTATTCGCATACGTATTTTTGATGTCTTATTGGTTTCTGGGGTATTGTCTGCCTCCTTCCGGTGTCCATGAAGGACATCCCAATACGAAAGGTTCGTTCGGAAAACTCGCCATGAAACCCATGGAAACTATTAACCTATGATTAATTTTTGATATTTCAGATATCCCTTCAAGTAAATGCTTGTATGGGTGCACTTTTCAGGGATGATTATAGTTCTCGAAGCATTATTATACGAATACTAATGTAAAGAGCGCGGGTTAAAGAAGGGAGTAGTAGCATCCATCTCATTAAAGACCCTTGGCTTGGTAAGTTCCAGAGGGACTTATAGTGCAATTTTTTTTGCCGAAATAAAAACGAAATAGTTTTGTTCCCTTCATCCCCTCTCACTAAACACAAAATTTTAAGTCCCTCCCCCCAGCTCTCTGAAAGTTTCAGTTCGATCTCCCGACCGTTCATGAGTTATCGCAGATGTGCTATTTTGATAACATGTATACATAGGTGTATAGCGTATTAGGATGTATCTCACTACTTCACCGTGAATAAATTCTGCTGGGGGTTATGGCGCGAAAACTTTTAGCCGGATCCAAGACAAATTTTTACCATTTCATCCCCTCCTCCTAAACACGAAATTTGAAGTCTCCTTGCCCCCTCCCTTTGAATACTTTGGAAGTTTCAAATCGAACCCCACAAGTCGTTCCCAAGACATTCCGTATAACCTAGATATATATAATTTCTTTCATTTTACCTCTGTCCCCTCCCCCAAGCTGTTCTGGAAATTTTGTAGATATGCTATTTTGATAACCTTTGTTAAGTAGGTTCTTTCGATTTATATCGCTGCTTCACCGTTAATACGTTATGTCCCGCAAGGACTTATAAGGCCGGAAACTTTTGGTGGATTAAAGGCAAAATTTAACAAGTCCCCCCTCCATCCAAAAATTGGAAGCCTTTTGTTCACATATTTGTGAACAATGGGTAATATAAGGTGAATTCTTCTGGGGCTGAATGGTCATGTCGATCCCGAAGTCAAACTTTTAGACTCTTCGACTGTTTTCAGCAAATTGGGGATCTCAAAGGTTAGTCTTGATACTGTGAGCGTTACGCGGATGTTTAGAGGCTATAAAGGGTGCACGACGGAGGCTGGTTGCCATACAATCAAAATCATCGTTGGCCAAAAAGGTACAAAAACTTTCTATTTCCGATCGAATGGCCCCCCGTCCATATGGTGTGGTAGGGGAGGGGGAGGGAAGAAAATTATAATAATACGTAGGAGGCATACGTATGACTCTTTCTCATCATATGACTTTCTTATCATACGTATGATCTCTCATCATATGACAAAGGCAGGTTCAAATTTATAGGCTATATTACTCAGCTCCAATCTTTTAATATTTGTCAATTTTTACTTGTTTATTCTCCGCCAAAAACTGTTCCGGCAAATTGCTTCAAGCCTAATTTTCACTTTCCCTTAAAAATATGAATATTTCAAATACGCCCTCAGATTACGGACATGTGAAAATATAGATTCTTCTTGGGTACAGAACCAATAGTTCGTAGAAGTTTTTTTTATGATACAACATCTTTCACCGATCATATTACAGTCCATATTTATAGGCTGTATTACTCAGCCACGGTTCCTAATATCCATTAATTTTTACTCATTTATTTATCATTAAAAATTGTTCCTGCAATTTGCTTTAAATCTGTCTTCCCTTTCCTTTCAAAATGTGAAAAAGTCATTTACGCCTTCTGGTTACGGGCATCTGAAAATATAGTTTTTCCTTGATTCTAGCTCAAACAGCATATAGAAATTTTATAGGGTGTAGAGATTGGAAGGGTTGTGGTTTTCTAGTCAGTGTGTGTTCCTTTTTGACTTGTTAAGAAAGTTTTTTTCTTGGGGGGGGGGGGGGGCTAGCTCTGGGAATTTATTATCGTACATTACTCTTGACCTGAACTAAAACGCTACGACCAAAATCAAATTTTTCAAATAAGCCAACCAGCTGTCTGTGACTAAAAGAAACTGAATAAATGACTGACTTCAAGCATGTAAACGGCAAGCTCCTTTGAGAATCTTGATTTTCTTATCGTCCTGTACTTTTCCTATAATGATTTTATTCTGTGTGATTTAACAACCCCTGCCGCCCCGCCGAAATAATGTCTTGTGTATGTGCCTTGGTTCCCAAATTTTACCCAAAATTTTGTCCAATTGGCTGCTCTACTAGAAAAGGCGACAGGGGGGCGCCTATTTAAGTCTTTTAGTAAATGAAAATATAGAGAAAACGGGTATAATATTTAAACAGAGCAGTGGAACAAAACAAAAAAAAATCAAATAATGTGATCTGAATATTTCGACTCCACGTCCGGGAGCCTCTATCAACGGAGAAAAAATGAGTAAAGCTAAATTAAACACAACATATAAAGAAAAACACTGTTTTAACCTGAGCTGTATTTATTTGCTTTTTGTTTTTATTTAAATGTTGCGTTAAATTTAGCTTTACTCATTTTTTTTCGTTGATAAAGGCTCCTGGACGTAGAGTCGAAATGTTCGGAAATTTTATTATTTAAAGTTTGTTGTTTTGTTTCTTTTTTGTTCCACTGCATTGTTTAAATATTATAACCATTTTTTCCTCTAGTTTCATTTATTAAATTCTGTAAATTGAAAGGCAGTGTGATCTAAGAAATTATTTACTTAAGTCCTTTAAACAAAGTAGTTTTTTAATTGTTTTTGAAAAGTGAGATATCCCATTATCTTAAATTTAAAGAAGAATGTTAAAATTAAAAATATATTTGCAAGAGTATCCATTAAAGAAATGTAGGAATAGAGAAGGTTTTTGAACTAATAGACATAATTTAATTAATCTAAAAATATTCGGCAAATGAACAATGAAAGCTAAACTACCTTTAACAAAAACAATTAGGTATAATCGGTTCATAAATAATACAAAAAAACAATAGTTTTTCTGGTGTGCGTGATTCATGCCGTCCTTTCAGCCATATAAGGAATGCAGTAAAATGGCAAAAGGCAAAGCTCTCTGGAATTATATACTGGCAAAAATTTTAATTTAATGATGACCGTACTTGCTAATATTTTACCTAGGAAAATCCAATAAATGTCAACCCTGTACTTAGGAATGAGTATCTAATAGCATTATTTATGCTAGTTTTTATTAGCTTTGGCAACTGTTGAAGGGAGTGAGCGCCAAGTCCTTTTCAATTTGTGGCTTCCACCTTTCTTCCTGACATGTACTTTGAGGGACAATAGAGAGGTTACCAATATAAGTGTGCTTCATTTTACTGATGTTTTTTATTTGGTTATTCTTAAATGATGAAACTGATTAAATGATAAGTTGTCAGTTTTTTCTCTCTCTTCCTCTTTTTCCCCTCCTTTCATCTTATTTCTTTTTTGTTTTAGTTTCTTTTAAATTATTATGTGTTACACCGTAACTGGTAATCTTTGATTTCTATATTGATTTATGTCACATTTTACGTTTTATTTTTCGTGATATTCTGCTTTTGGTACCTCTGTATGAGGTACAGTGTGGGTTAGAAATAAATAATAATAATAATAGCGTAAAATTCACCTTTTGAATTTTTGGACTCATTTTTTTGAAGCAAAGGTCCGTACGCAGAAATTTATCTTGGCGAAGGGGGTGCGGCGCAGCTTTAGAAAAAATAAGTATATACAAATTGTACTGAAAATATAAGAAATGTTAATCGTAAAAATTTAACTTGGGAATGGGCATATATTCCTTCGCCGCCCCCTTTACCCCCTTCATTTTTTGAAATCTTTTTTTATTATTGGGGGACTGCAATTGTCTTATGCGGGTTTTGACCATGGCGATTCCAATGACACAGCTTTCTTTTCGATCCTACACAATTTTCAAGGGGATTAGCAAGGGCGTATCCCGGATTATTGTTCGGGGGGAGGAGATTTACAAAAGATCTTTAAAATTGCATCTAAAAATTGTTTATATGCATTTGTTACGTTTTTACGACTGGGAAAAAAAAATTCAGGGGGGGTCAAATCCAGTAATCCCTCCATGGATACGACATCGGGTTTTAGACAGTTTTTCTAAATTCCCGTAAATTTGTTTACGCTATAAACTTTTACTATTAAGATTGACCAAAATGACAGTTACCATTCCTGCATCAGCTTCAAAAGTCCATTCTTTCTCACTAGACTTATTTTTTCAAAATACCGTTTTTAATTTTTTGGTTATTGTGGGCTGGAGTTCGATCTTTACTAGATTACACCTGCTACTGTGATCATGATCTTAAATAGATTAAATAAAAAAAGTTTTTTCAACTGAAAGGAAGGAGCGACGTTAAAACTTCAACAACAGAAATTATTCCGTATATGAAAGGGGCTGTCCCCTCCTCAACTCCTCCCTCTTTACCCTAAAGTTGTTTATTGTTTAAAAAAAAAATTAGCGTAAAGAGCGAGGCGTTGAGGAGGGGACAGCCCCTTTCATATACGGAGTAATTTCTGTTCGTTTTAAGTTTTAATGTCGTTCCTTACTTTCAGTTAAAAAAACTTGTTTTTTTTATTTAATTTCTGAATATTTTTGAATTAATGAAGGCTTTTATTTTGGCTCACCGTACATGAATAATTAAAACAAAATTTTCATATTAACCTTACTTTTATTTGTTTAAATGGCTTTCTCGAAACTAGTTTAATTTTATCTACGAACGTTTTTATTAGTAATAAATATACGTAACTTATGAATTAAATTACGTAACGGACTACTATATTCATATATTTTTAATACATATTTAGGGGGTTCGCCCCTAGTCAATACCTTGCTCTTTACGATAAAGTTCCAATTTTGTTCCAATTCTTTAAAAATGACCCCTTAATAACAAAGGGCGTTAAGTAGAATAAATAGCTCTTACGAAAGTACTCAAAAAATCTTTGGCTTAAAAAGCGAGGTGTTGACTAGGGGGTGAACTCAATCATATGCGTAATATTTTCTGTTCGTTTTAAGTTTCGGTGTTGCTCCTTTCTTTCAGTTGAAAAACTTGTTTTTTTTTGTTTTTTTTTTAATTTCTTTTTTTTTTATTACGAACGTTTTATTAGTAATAAATATACGTAACTTATGAATTAAATTACGTAACGGACTACTATATTCATATATTTTTAATACATATTTAGGGGGTTCGCCCCTAGTCAATACCTTGCTCTTTACGATAAAGTTCCAATTTTGTTCCAATTCTTTAAAAATGACCCCTTAATAACAAAGGGCGTTAAGTAGAATAAATAGCTCTTACGAAAGTACTCAAAAAATCTTTGGCTTAAAAAGCGAGGTGTTGACTAGGGGGTGAACTCAATCATATGCGTAATATTTTCTGTTCGTTTTAAGTTTCGGTGTTGCTCCTTTCTTTCAGTTGAAAAACTTGTTTTTTTTTGTTTTTTTTTAATTTCTTTTTTTTTTATTACGAACGTTTTATTAGTAATAAATATGCGTAACTTACGAATTAAATTACGTAACGGACTACTATATTCATATATTTTTAATACATATTTAGGGGGTTCGCCCCTAGTCAATACCTTGCTCTTTACGATAAAGTTCCAATTTTGTTCCAATTCTTTAAAAATGACCCCTTAATAACAAAGGGCGTTAAGTAGAATAAATAGCTCTTACGACAGTACTAAAAAAATCTTTGGCTTAAAAAGCGAGGTGTTGACTAGGGGGTGAACTCAATCATATGCGTAATATTTTCTGTTCGTTTTAAGTTTCGGTGTTGCTCCTTTCTTTCAGTTGAAAAACTTGTTTTTTTTTGTTTTTTTTTAATTTCTTTTTTTTTATTACGAACGTTTTATTAGTAATAAATATACGTAACTTATGAATTAAATTACGTAACGGACTTCTATATTCATATATTTTTAATACATATTTAGGGGGTTCGCCCCTAGTCAATACCTTGCTCTTTACGATAAAGTTCCAATTTTGTTCCAATTCTTTAAAAATGACCCCTTAATAACAAAGGGCGTTAAGTAGAATAAATAGCTCTTACGAAAGTACTCAAAAAATCTTTGGCTTAAAAAGCGAGGTGTTGACTAGGGGGTGAACTCAATCATATGCGTAATATTTTCTGTTCGTTTTAAGTTTCGGTGTTGCTCCTTTCTTTCAGTTGAAAAACTTGTTTTTTTTTGTTTTTTTTTTAATTTCTTTTTTTTTTATTACGAACGTTTTATTAGTAATAAATATACGTAACTTATGAATTAAATTACGTAACGGACTACTATATTCATATATTTTTAATACATATTTAGGGGGTTCGCCCCTAGTCAATACCTTGCTCTTTACGATAAAGTTCCAATTTTGTTCCAATTCTTTAAAAATGACCCCTTAATAACAAAGGGCGTTAAGTAGAATAAATAGCTCTTACGAAAGTACTAAAAAAATCTTTGGCTTAAAAAGCGAGGTGTTGACTAGGGGGTGAACTCAATCATATGCGTAATATTTTCTGTTCGTTTTAAGTTTCGGTGTTGCTCCTTTCTTTCAGTTGAAAAACTTGTTTTTTTTTGTTTTTTTTTAATTTCTTTTTTTTTTATTACGAACGTTTTATTAGTAATAAATATGCGTAACTTATGAATTAAATTACGTAACGGACTTCTATATTCATATATTTTTAATACATATTTAGGGGGTTCGCCCCTAGTCAATACCTTGCTCTTTACGATAAAGTTCCAATTTTGTTCCAATTCTTTAAAAATGACCCCTTAATAACAAAGGGCGTTAAGTAGAATAAATAGCTCTTACGAAAGTACTAAAAAATCTTTGGCTTAAAAAGCGAGGTGTTGACTAGGGGGTGAACTCAATCATATGCGTAATATTTTCTGTTCGTTTTAAGTTTCGGTGTTGCTCCTTTCTTTCAGTTGAAAAACTTGTTTTTTTTTTGTTTTTTTTTTAATTTCTTTTTTTTTTATTACGAACGTTTTATTAGTAATAAATATGCGTAACTTACGAATTAAATTACGTAACGGACTACTATATTCATATATTTTTAATACATATTTAGGGGGTTCGCCCCTAGTCAATACCTTGCTCTTTACGATAAAGTTCCAATTTTGTTCCAATTCTTTAAAAATGACCCCTTAATAACAAAGGGCGTTAAGTAGAATAAATAGCTCTTACGAAAGTACTAAAAAAATCTTTGGCTTAAAAAGCGAGGTGTTGACTAGGGGGTGAACTCAATCATATGCGTAATATTTTCTGTTCGTTTTAAGTTTCGGTGTTGCTCCTTTCTTTCAGTTGAAAAACTTGTTTTTTTTTGTTTTTTTTTAATTTCTTTTTTTTTATTACGAACGTTTTATTAGTAATAAATATGCGTAACTTACGAATTAAATTACGTAACGGACTACTATATTCATATATTTTTAATACATATTTAGGGGGTTCGCCCCTAGTCAATACCTTGCTCTTTACGATAAAGTTCCAATTTTGTTCCAATTCTTTAAAAATGACCCCTTAATAACAAAGGGCGTTAAGTAGAATAAATAGCTCTTACGAAAGTACTAAAAAAATCTTTGGCTTAAAAAGCGAGGTGTTGACTAGGGGGTGAACTCAATCATATGCGTAATATTTTCTGTTCGTTTTAAGTTTCGGTGTTGCTCCTTTCTTTCAGTTGAAAAACTTGTTTTTTTTTGTTTTTTTTTAATTTATTTTTTTTTTATTACGAACGTTTTATTAGTAATAAATATGCGTAACTTACGAATTAAATTACGTAACGGACTACTATATTCATATATTTTTAATACATATTTAGGGGTTCGCCCCTAGTCAATACCTTGCTCTTTACGATAAAGTTCCAATTTTGTTCCAATTCTTTAAAAATGACCCCTTAATAACAAAGGGCGTTAAGTAGAATAAATAGCTCTTACGAAAGTACTAAAAAAATCTTTGGCTTAAAAAGCGAGGTGTTGACTAGGGGGTGAACTCAATCATATGCGTAATATTTTCTGTTCGTTTTAAGTTTCGGTGTTGCTCCTTTCTTTCAGTTGAAAAACTTGTTTTTTTTTGTTTTTTTTTTAATTTCTTTTTTTTTTATTACGAACGTTTTATTAGTAATAAATATGCGTAACTTACGAATTAAATTACGTAACGGACTACTATATTCATATATTTTTAATAAATATTTAGGGGTTCGCCCCTAGTCAATACCTTGCTCTTTACGATAAAGTTCCAATTTTGTTCCAATTCTTTAAAAATGACCCCTTAATAACAAAGGGCGTTAAGTAGAATAAATAGCTCTTACGAAAGTACTAAAAAAATCTTTGGCTTAAAAAGCGAGGTGTTGACTAGGGGTGAACTCAATCATATGCGTAATATTTTCTGTTCGTTTTAAGTTTCGGTGTTGCTCCTTTCTTTCAGTTGAAAAACTTGTTTTTTTTTTGTTTTTTTTTTAATTTCTTTTTTTTTTATTACGAACGTTTTATTAGTAATAAATATTCGTAACTTACGAATTAAATTACGTAACGGACTTCTATATTCATATATTTTTAATACATATTTAGGGGGTTCGCCCCTAGTCAATACCTTGCTCTTTACGATAAAGTTCCAATTTTGTTCCAATTCTTTAAAAATGACCCCTTAATAACAAAGGGCGTTAAGTAGAATAAATAGCTCTTACGAAAGTACTAAAAAAATCTTTGGCTTAAAAAGCGAGGTGTTGACTAGGGGTGAACTCAATCATATGCGTAATATTTTCTGTTCGTTTTAAGTTTCGGTGTTGCTCCTTTCTTTCAGTTGAAAAACTTGTTTTTTTTTGTTTGTTTTTTAATTTCTTTTTTTTTTATTACGAACGTTTTATTAGTAATAAATATACGTAACTTATGAATTAAATTACGTAACGGACTACTATATTCATATATTTTTAATACATATTTAGGGGGTTCGCCCCTAGTCAATACCTTGCTCTTTACGATAAAGTTCCAATTTTGTTCCAATTCTTTAAAAATGACCCCTTAATAACAAAGGGCGTTAAGTAGAATAAATAGCTCTTACGAAAGTACTAAAAAAATCTTTGGCTTAAAAAGCGAGGTGTTGACTAGGGGGTGAACTCAATCATATGCGTAATATTTTCTGTTCGTTTTAAGTTTCGGTGTTGGTCCTTTCTTTCAGTTTAAAAACTTGTTTTTTTTTTGTTTTTTTTTTTAATTTCTTTTTTTTTTATTAAGAACGTTTTATTATTAATAAATATACGTAACTTATGAATTAAATTACGTAACGGACTACTATATTCATATATTTTTAATACATATTTAGGGGGTTCGCCCCTAGTCAATACCTTGCTCTTTACGATAAAGTTCCAATTTTGTTCCAATTCTTTAAAAATGACCCCTTAATAACAAAGGGCGTTAAGTAGAATAAATAGCTCTTACGAAAGTACTAAAAAAATCTTTGGCTTAAAAAGCGAGGTGTTGACTAGGGGTGAACTCAATCATATGCGTAATATTTTCTGTTCGTTTTAAGTTTCGGTGTTGCTCCTTTGTTTCATTTGAAAAACTTGTTTTTTTTTTGTTTTTTTTTTAATTTCTTTTTTTTTTATTACGAACGTTTTATTAGTAATAAATATACGTAACTTATGAATTAAATTACGTAACGGACTACTATATTCATATATTTTTAATACATATTTAGGGGTTCGCCCCTAGTCAATACCTTGCTCTTTACGATAAAGTTCCAATTTTGTTCCAATTCTTTAAAAATGACCCCTTAATAACAAAGGGCGTTAAGTAGAATAAATAGCTCTTACGAAAGTACTAAAAAAATCTTTGGCTTAAAAAGCGAGGTGTTGACTAGGGGTGAACTCAATCATATGCGTAATATTTTCTGTTCGTTTTAAGTTTCGGTGTTGCTCCTTTCTTTCAGTTGAAAAACTTGTTTTTTTTTTGTTTTTTTTTTTAATTTCTTTTTTTTTATTACGAACGTTTTTATTAGTAATAAATATACGTAACTTATGAATTAAATTACGTAACGGACTTCTATATTCATATATTTTTAATACATATTTAGGGGGTTCGCCCCTAGTCAATACCTTGCTCTTTACGATAAAGTTCCAATTTTGTTCCAATTCTTTAAAAATGACCCCTTAATAACAAAGGGCGTTAAGTAGAATAAATAGCTCTTACGAAAGTACTAAAAAAATCTTTGGCTTAAAAAGCGAGGTGTTGACTTGGGGGTGAACTCAATCATATGCGTAATATTTTCTGTTCGTTTTAAGTTTCGGTGTTGCTCCTTTCTTTCAGTTGAAAAACTTGTTTTTTTTTTTGTTTTTTTTTTTAATTTCTTTTTTTTTTATTAAGAACGTTTTATTAGTAATAAATATGCGTAACTTACGAATTAAATTACGTAACGGACTTCTATATTCATATATTTTTAATACATATTTAGGGGGTTCGCCCCTAGTCAATACCTTGCTCTTTACGATAAAGTTCCAATTTTGTTCCAATTCTTTAAAAATGACCCCTTAATAACAAAGGGCGTTAAGTAGAATAAATAGCTCTTACGAAAGTACTAAAAAAATCTTTGGCTTAAAAAGCGAGGTGTTGACTAGGGGTGAACTCAATCATATGCGTAATATTTTCTGTTCGTTTTAAGTTTCGGTGTTGCTCCTTTCTTTCAGTTGAAAAACTTGTTTTTTTTTTTGTTTTTTTTTTTAATTTCTTTTTTTTTTATTACGAACGTTTTATTAGTAATAAATATACGTAACTTACGAATTAAATTACGTAACGAACTTCTATATTCGTATATTTTTATTACGTATATAAAGAGGGTTCGCTCCCCTAGTCAATACCTCGTTCTTTACGCTAAAGTTCGAATTTTTTTTACCAATTCTTTAAGAATGATCCGTTTATCACAAAGGCCATTAATTAGAATAAATAGCTCTTATGAAAGTACTAAAAAAAACTTTTGCGTAAAGAGCGAGGTATTGACTAGGGGCGAACCCAATCATATACGCAATAGTTCCTGTTCGTTTTAAGTTTTGATGTTGAAAAGTTTTCAGATGAAAAGTTTTTCAGTTGGAAACTTGTTTTTTTATTTAATTTCTGATCGTTTTTTTAAATAATGCTGGGAAATCCGGCGCCCCTTCATAGCAATGTCCCTTTCCCCATGGAAACTTCCTCCATGGAAAGATCCTCCCACGTAACCCCTGATACACTCCCCCCCTCCACTTCCAGAAAACGTCTGTATACTTCCCAATAACCAATACTATGTGTAAACATTGGGCGAAGTTCATAACTCGCAGCCCATCCCCCGGGGACTGTGGGGGATTAAGTCATCTTCAAAGACATAGTTATTATATTTTCGACCATGCTGAACAAAATGGCTATCTCAAAATTTTGATCGGGTGATCAGGGGAAAAAATGAGCGTGAGAGGGGGCCTAGCTGCCTTCCATTTTTTGTCACTTAAAAACGGCACTAGAACTTTTAATTTCCATTCGAATGAGCCCTCCCGCGATATTCTAGGACCACTGGGTTGATACGATCACCCCTGAAAAAAAAACAAATAAAAACACATCCGTGATCTTTCTTCTGGCAAAAAATACAAAATTCATTAAAATCAGCATAAAAATATGATTCTGATGTATCTATTGGTATCGAAATTCTTTTTTTTAGAGTTTCGGTTACTATTGAGCCGGGTCGCTTATTACTTACAGTTCGTTACCACGAAGTGTTGAATTTTTTTTTTCTTTTTTTTGTCATTTCTTATGTGGTTTTGAGCTAACTATCTCTTGATGACACCAGTACCACTTATGGCTCATTTTGGAGTACTTCCCTTACCTCATTTCTTCGCCATCATTAGCGATTACATGGTTTCCACAATAAGGATTTACCCTATGTTGTGTATATTATTTTTTCATTAATGAAAACTATATTTACATAGTTTTACATATAACTGCCTTTTATCATGTTAATCAATTATAAACATGGTTATAAACCAAATTAATTATTAACCAGCGATTATTATGTTGATGGAAACTAAACTACATGCATGGGCGCCCAGGTACAATCCCTTTATATGGGCCTCTCTAAAAAGTCAAGTTTGGTTGATGCTAATGAAATAAAATAAAATAGGATGACTATATAATCATTTAGAAACAAATTTGGGCTATATATTTGCACATTAGGGGGGGGGGGCAAAGCATTGCATACATTAAATACGTAACCTAACCTTGGTACCTTTTTTCTCATCTAAACTGCAAAAAACAACACTTCAAATATCTTAAAACCACCCTATACAATGAATTTCTCTACAGTAGTTTCTTGGTCTTGATAATCTTGTATGTCAAATAATCTTCCAAGATTAAAAATACCACAAATCACTATCAATAAATAAATGAAACTAAAAATGAACAGAAATTACAATAAAAAGCTGAGTCAAACCCAAAACGAGACAAAAATTAACATTAGTAGGGCTGACAACCCCCATGCCTTCTCAAGACCAGAACATTATTTAGGCTTTACTAAAAAAAAAACTAAACAAATGAAGGCGGATTGTCAGTTTAGTATCCATATGCTAACATGTGTTCCTTAAAATAAAAAAGGGTAAAACAAGCAAGTGAGTAAAAAAGTGAAAACATTTAAACATATTTTGTTTTCAATAAAGCGCAAATTATGTTCTGGTCTCAAGAAGGCATGGGGGTTGTCAGCCCTACTAATGTTAATTTTTGTCTCGTTTCGAGTTTGACTCGGCTATTTATTCTAATTTCAGTTCATTTTGAGTTTCATTTATTTATTGATAGTGATTTGCGGTAGTTTCACGCTTGGATGATTACTTGGCTTTATTTCTTTCTATTTTTGGCTTAGTGGAGCTTTTTACTTTTCTTTGAAATGCTTGTTTTCTGGAAAAAGTTTTTTATATTAGTTTCTGTTTGTTTTTTTATTGACAAAGTCATTTTCTTGGAAAAAAATAATAATATTTTATATCTTTTCGGTTTTTTTTCCTCTATAAGAATCCATAGTTTGGCATAATTGTGGGGATCTGTCATGCCCAATATCTCAAATGACATAGTTACTGGACCGTTCTACTATGCTGAACAAAATAGTTGTCTCAAAATTTTGACTAGTTGTGTTTGGGAAATAATTCGGCTTGAGAGATGGGCTGATTACCCTCCAGTCTGTTTTACTCTTAGAAAGGACCCTAGAACTTTTAATTTTGAATCGAATTAGCTTCTTTAAATGTTTCAAATATGTTTCTAGCTATTATTGAGTGGTGCTGCCTATGATATTGCTTATATGCCTTTTTGAAAACCTGCATGTATACAGTTTTTTCGTTTAATTGGAACGCCCCCTAAACACTTCCTAGAAGTTTCACCTTAATACTCTTAGCGTCTTTAGTTACAGTAACTCTAGTTGTAGTACTAAAAGTATACACATAGTGCCTTCTGGCTAATTCAAAATCCCCCTCAGCTTACTCTTAAAGATCTAACTTAATAATATAAGTTGTTCTTAAGATATTGCTTTGTCACCTTTTTGAAAGTCCAAATGCTCATAGCTTGTTTTTATTTAGTTCAGCGTCTGCCTAAATTTTTCTTATATTTGATTACTGAACACGTTGTTATATTCTCTTTGGACTATTGGCTGCAAAATGCCTATCTCACAATTTCAATCGAATGTGTTTGGGGAAAGGAGGATATCAGGAAGGGAGGGGGGGTATTTTTCTCCATCACGCTTGACTCTTAAAATAGAACTAGGACTATGCATTTCCAGTCAAATGAGCCTCCTCTAAAGTTCACAAGAACACCTCTTCATAAAAACCTTATATCCTCCCGGGGTATAGCTAAAACCCTTACCCCCATACTCTGGGGGGGCTGTGTCAACCCCAAAGGTCGTTTTATGAAATCTTTTGACTATTTTTTAATAAATGGCTATCTTAAAATTTCTTTCGGATGCATTTGGGGAAAATGTGACGTGGGGTGTAGCTGCCCTCCGATAAATTTGACTCTTAAAAATGGCTCTTCAACTACCGATTTCCAATCCAATGAGCCCATCCAAATTTTATACGCCCACCGTTTCCATAAAAACCTTAAATGCCCTCGGGGCATACCTTACAACCGTTGCCCTGAGGACTGTGAAGGGGTTCTCATCCTCCCTCACAGGGCATAACGTGCAACCCTTGCTCTGAGGGTTGTGGGGGGTTGTCATTCTCAAAGTCATAATTTCCGGACCTTTAAACTATGCTGAACAAAATGGCTATCTAAAAATGTTGATTGGATGTGTTTAAGGAAGGGATTGACGCGGGGGAGGGGGAGCTGGTTGCCCTCCATGAGCTCTTTTTGAAGTTCCTATGACATTTCTTTCTATAAGAAGTGCCCTGGTCTAAAAAACAAAAATATATTGTGTCCACATCGCTCTTTACTTAGGCAGCGCGATAGTCTTGAGATTTCAATTATTCAGCGCTGGAAGTGCCGATTAGACCAGGTAAGCCCCCCTCCCCTAAAATTCAGCCTATGGGCGCCCAGGCTACTATGTGAATGAATTTACATAGCAGTGATATAATGGATTATAGTCAGTCAACTTTTAATCTTCGAAGCCAAAATAAGCAATTGGCCATATAATCAGTTGTTGTGTTTCAAACCCAAGCTGGGAACATCGTCATAAATCATATCGTAAAATTTAAAAGTGGTTAGATAATAATAGAATTGCTAAGTATGAGAATATTTACTGAGATATAAAAATAATATCCATTAAGAGATGATGCTCATGATTTCATTTATTTCTATGATGAAAACGAGTGGGTACGACTAGATCTTAACAATAGGAAAATAAATTATGATTATTACAATGGATAGTGAAATAAGGACACTTATTGGCTTAACATGTAAATTTTGCAAAAAGAAATTGCTTATTGAGTGCGGCCAATCATTGGTTTTACATGGTTGTATTGATTCGATGGTTTTGTTATTTTTAATATGAAGAAAAAATTATATTGTCAACTTCTAATTCTTTTGTAAGCCGAAGCTGAAATTTGGCTTTTGTGTTAACTTTATAGCTTGAATAGTTTAGCTTAAATTTAAGTGCAAACAGTTCAATGTACTAGTAACAGTTACTACTAACAACCAGGGGGGCTCCAGCCCCCCCCCCCCTCCCCTGGTTGAATAATGTTGCCTTATATTTTTTGTTTTGAGATTCCTTTTATACAGCATTGGAAGTGCCGACTAGACCAGGTAAACCCCCTCTAAAATTCAGCTTAAGGGCGCTTATGCGAATAAGTCAATTTCTGGCAATCTATCACTATTAATTGGTAGAACGTGGCATAATCATCCTGACCTTTTTTCATTAGTCCTAGAAATTGGGATCGAACTGTATTTTCTGTGCACTTTCTGTGCCTTTCGAAGTGCCCACGTTTCAGAACCAAACTTTGCCACTGTCAAAATCGTGCCTTTTCCAACATTATAATCTTAGTTCACAAACTGTTCTTCCTATTCTGCTAAATTTTCAAATGTGAAAGTGAATATACTGTATCTTACTTACTTATTTGTACTTGTTGCACGTTCAAGCCGCATCCAGGCTCATCGTGGCGCCCAGCAGATGACGACATGTCTCCTTCCTTAGGTTTTGCTCGAGCGTGGCAGGCTCCACAATTTTCAGCCACTGGTGATCAGGGGCGTCCCGAAGCTCATTTCATTGGGGGGGGGGGGGCCGATCTTTTTAAATTTTACCGAATCGCAAACTGATTTATGCCGAATTTTCTGCAGAAATCAAGAATTTTGCTAAATTTCGGGCAATTTTGCAAAATTTCTGCCGAAATGTTCGCATTCAGCGAAAATTTTACCGAATGCCTAAAAACTTGGAGGGGCTGATCACCCCCCCCCCCCCGGGCCGCCCCGGCTGGCGATCCCAGCGACGGCCGTATTTTCGGAATCCTCCAATTGTAATCCTCCAATTCTGTATCCACATTCTTAACTAATAATTCTACCCGGATAAAAGCTATCCACTTGATCGATTTTCTGATTACCTAACACCGCCTTTTCACCTTTATTTAACCCTAGTCTAAGCTACTTACTCCCTTAACATTAATTTTCAGAATCTATTCTTGCACCCTGAACTCTGAAAACCTTCGAAAATTCATTACATTTTCGATCTAGGACATCTAAATCGTCGGTTTATACAAAGTCTTTGAGATTTATATCTTCAGATTTGACTCCATGTTCTCAAATGCCTTTACCGTGTTCTTTAAGATAAACTCTATCAAAATAATCCACATAGGATATAATCCTTCTTAACCACATCAACATGATTCTCGTACATAGCGCTAAATTAATTTAATACACCTACCTGGCATATAATACAAGGATAGGACGTTCATTACAGCTTTTCTATCAACTGAATCAAATGACTGTTCATAATCTATTACTATGTTAAAACAATACCTTACTATTATGTCGACTGGCGGCATTTTTCTGATCTTCTGAGATTGTATCCGTGGCCTCCTTTTCATATCTTCTGATTATATACTTTAATGCCTTCTCTGATGCCCTTACTTACCTTTCATAAGGGGTAAGTTTTTTATTTAATGAAGATAAGGAACGTAAGTGAAAAATTAGCAAAATAATATGGAGCTTTAGAAGATGTAACTTTACCGGTTGCTCTAGCAGAAGACAGCAGTCATTACCTTGGCAGTAAACTGGGTAAAAAAAATTAAGTGAGTAAGATAATGTAAGAATATAAATCTAACATTTTCTTACGAAATGGGTGTTGAAATGAAATGCATGGCTGCGGCTATTGTTAAATTATTCAGAATTCAAAACTTCAAATTGTTAGCTAATTGACTTACCAACAAGACCACCTTTTTAGAAAGATCCGTTATTTAATTTTGTTATATCTATCACCAGGGGCGTCCTGAGGCTCATTTTATTGGGGACGATCTTTGTAAATTTTACCGAGTTGCTACCTGATTTATGCCGAATTTTCTGCAGAAATCAAGAATTTGCTAAATTTCGGTCGATTTTGCAAAATTTTACCGAATTGCTACCTGATTTATGCCAAATTTTCTTCGGAAATCAAGAATTTTGCTAAATTTCGGCCAATTTTGCAAAACTTAGGCCAAAATTTTCGTCGAAGGCGAAATTCTATAGCGAATTCTAAAAACGTTGGGGGAGGCGCGCCCCTCCTCACCCCTTCGGGACGCCCCTGTCTATCACTTCAGTGTTACCTATGTTTACATTTCAATAGAATTTTTTTCTTCTCATCTCGAAAATATAAATATTATCACTTGGTCTTTATTATGTAAAACAGGATTTTAATAAGAAATAAGCTGCCAAAACTACAAGAAAACACTTCAAAAAACGCGTTTTATTTCCAAATGTACTAGATAGCAATTTTTTCCCTGTTAGCTGGAAAACCTGAAAGATTTAAGACTAAAAATGATAGTGTAGGCGATCTTGACATCGTTATATATTCAGTCGTTAAATATTAACGAATGATTATAAAAAATCAGTCGTTAAATATTTACAAAAAACGTTTCAAACATCCAAAAACTTTCATTTTGTCTTGAAAACTTCTAATTTTTTTAAGAAGCAGCAACAAAAAAACTAATGTCTAGTTTTTAACGCATTTGGTATTAAAATACATATTTTTGTGTTTTTATTTTACTCATTTTAGTATCTGGTAAAGCTTTTTAAAAGAAATAAATAAAATTTTAGATATTTTGTTTCTTAGCAGAAATGATTCATACTTTCATTGTAACAACACCTCGCTTTCAAAATTTCAAGCCGAGACCACGTCCAACTCTATCTCTAACAACAAATAGCCATAGTATCACCATTAATACCAAAAATTTTTAAAGTCTCGGATTTTCTTTAAAGAATTACTCTTTGAAAATTTCGTTCCCTAATAAATAACACCGAAATTTTTTTATAAACAAATGTTAGAAATCGTACGCAACATTAATGTAAGGACACTCAAATCTCAGTCAACACTGGTTGATGCCTGTATTAGCAGAAATGCAAGTTGCTATCAGGTGTACAACTCGGAAACCTCTTAACCCCTTCCTTCTTCTACCGAGCTCAAAGTTTTTGACAAATATTCCGTCCCGAGGGGGGGGGGGGGGCGCACCGCCCCTCCAACGGTTGTGGCATTCGGCAGAAATTTTGCAAAATTGCCGCGAATTTAGCAAAATTCTTGATTTCTGCAGAAAATTCGGCAGAAATCAGGTAGCGATTCGGTCCCCCCAATGAAATGAGTCTCGGGACGCCCCTGTTCCTAGGTGAGTCTACTTTCCCTTTCCTAGCCTAACTATTTTTCCAAAATTGTTCCATCCATTCCATGCACTGAATACCAGAAAGCATGATTTTTTTTTTATGTCAAATCTAGGTAATGCTTGATTGAACGCTGGAATTTGTAAATAAAAAAAGATATTCAAGAAAAAAAAATGCAAGCACGTTAAACTCTTCTCAAATCCGACCTTCATTTTTACACATTTGTGATAAAAATGCCATATTGTGTTTGGTAATATTGATAAGATATTGATATCTTAAGCTAGCATAACAGGAAGATAAATAGGTACGGATTCATAATGTTGATGATTCCTTTTTTTTATTACAAAGTTTTGGCTGTTTTCATTATAAAGTTCTAATTTTTTTGGGTTGTCAAAAACTGCAAATTAACTAATGTTCTTCTTTTATAGGTGGATGTGCTTGTGTTCATTGGACAGTTTTATTGAGAAGCATTGCAAACTTGGTATTTTTTATCTTCATGTTTCCTATAATATGTTGCTAAATAAATATATAACCAATTTTTATATCACATTTATTGAAACAAAAGCAAGAACAATTCCTATATAGAATTAAAACTTGATAAAAATGACAACTTCGTCCAATGATAAGATGCTTAGTAGAAAGCATTTCACAGTACAATTTGGTGAATGAACAATTGAATATTCGAGTGATGTGGGATTACTCAACAGAAATGGCTTAAAGCAAGTGGCACCAACAATTTGTATGAAAGATTCAGGATCTTTTTTTTATCATTTCCAAAGGTCAAACCTGTTATGGCACTGCATTTAAACTGAAAAGGCTTAAAAGGAAAGCAAAATAGGGCGAAAATGTCTTCTTTATTTCTTTCTTTGGTTACAGATAATAAGACGGAATTGTCGTACCCGAAACAAAATTGAATATCTCTCACCTTAAATTCTTGCAAGAGCTAAAACAAAGTTTTCGCGGGAACAGCTTCTTTCGATTACTTAAGGCGGGTGATTCGCAACAAGCAAAAGTGTTTTAAGGACGAAAAAGGCCAGTTGCGAATATTATATGGAAAAGCAAGACATTTGAAATGCCACCAGGCCTCCATTGTCCTAATCACCCTACACTGGCATTACTGGGTTCCAATTAGGATTTACAAAATAAAGAAAGCGGAGAAATTTGTGGATCACATTAAAGTCATTAGTGTCGTAATTTGAATGTGGCGCTAAAAACCCTTTTCATTAGCAGCGTGGATCCGCCTCCCGATCGTAGCCAATTCTTGGCTTCTCATGAATGTCGACTGGCGGCTTTCTGTTAAGTCGTGAATATTGGATGGAAAGTTAAGTTGACTTTGCTAGTCAGTTAACTAGTCATTAATCGTAAAAAACAAAAATGCATAAAATAGGATCAGTGTCTAGCAGAATAGGCAGTCATGAAAAGTACAATGTGTTACTAGATTAATAACAAATATATCGTATGACTAAATATTGGGGATTAATTCCTAAAATTATTTCAGGTAGTCTGAATTAGAGATATCTTTTTTTCCCAATTATGGAAGGTTCTCCCTTATTTCCTAAAGGACTAAATGCTCCAATCCATGTGCTACCAGAAGATAATCCCCCTCCCCAAGAAGGCTCTTTGAAGCTGGAGCCCAGTAATCATTTTCAGAATGAGTGTGATACACAACTTAATTTTGGGCGTGACAATATGCGGTCATTTAGTATATAGATCGGTCTCTACAATTATGACCTCGAATTAGATTTTAATTCAGATTCAATATTTTGGTTCAACTCTCCAAGTATAAAACCACATTGTCATCATTTTACCTAGTCCTGAATTAAATGTACAAGCTATGATTATTACCTCTAGTTGGTTAAGCAGTAAAGCCCAAAGACCGTGCTTGGCATTCCTTCCTTAAAACTTGTCAGGACTTGAAGGAGCAATTATAAATATGCATTTAATCAAAAAACATTTACTTTAAACTGGAGTTTTGTATATAATCAGCTTTGGTTATGAAAAGCCAAGGTTATCCTGCATATTTATCAGAAAGACACATAATCTAATTTGTCTTTAAGTTTAATGGTCAAAGCAGCAAAACGTCTTTGTGTCTTTAAGACACAAATTTTATAAAGTTTAATGTTCAAAGCAGCAAAACATCTCTTGTCTTTAAGATATAAATTTTATAAAGTTTAATGGCCAAAGCAGCAAAACGCGATTTGTCTTGTTCAAAAAGGTATTGAACTGGTTGTACTTAATGCTACACAAAACTTTATGATACATCAAATGACCCTATATTAAGCGTCTCTTCTGTAAGGGAAGAATACCCAGACCAAGGTTGTATCCTTGATTTCTGTTCGGGGGGCGGGGGTGCTAACAAAAAAATCTACATAACGCATCAAAAACGAGTTTATATGCATTTTTGCTAACTTTTTCTTACGGGTCAGACGACAATTCTGGGGAGAGAGTCAAGTCCAGTGACCCCTTGGATCCAGCCTTAACCCCAGCACCAGGATACATACACTTCCGACGGGAAAATTTAACCGAATAGCACGTCTCACTTCTTGGATTCTGTTGATTCTTATGTTCTTTCTACGAGAAATTATACTAACGTTTGTAATCTACTTGATATAAGGTCTTTGATTCTATAGAACTCAAGAGAAAAATATGACGAAAATTAGAACTCAGTAAACACTAAATTTTCCGTGCTTTTAGTTGGGTCGATTCTTGTAGAAAATTTATTGAATTTCACCGTTTTGTACTTTAGAAGATGAGATTCGTCTCCAAAGTTGGATTCAAGTCTTTAAAGTAAAATTCAGATCTGTATAGAGATTCAGTGAACACATTCAAGTTAACATACACACATTGAAATGTGCCAAAAAAAACAATGATGATACTATCGATATAACGCTTTTAATAATCTTAACCTCTTTGCATTTTTTGAATACTAACGAAGACCAATTTGTATTAATATAGCTGTTGAAACTGCATAGAAAATAGTACATTTGAGAAAATCCACGAGCATAAACAATAATCTGCTTACTGTGTTGTTAAATAAAGAAATTAGTTAGGAAAAAGATGTCCCATACTGTAACAACACTGGATTTGAATTAGGATTTAGAAGTTAATTTAGTTAGACTAACAATAACCTTAGATGAAGCTCTCTTCCGCGCTCTCTATGCAACAAAATTTTAGAATTCGTAGTTCACAAGTTTTTGTACAAGTTCAGTTAATCTCATATCTTGAGTAAGATTTTTGTAAGCTAGGTATAATGATTGTGTTCTTGTGCTAAATAAATTCTTTACATCTGTTTTAATGTGAATCACAGAGTGATTATGTTAACCAGATCACAACGAGTGGTGTCAATCATGGAAGAAGGGAGTCATTTGCCTCCCTTCTAGATCCCCCCTTCCAGATTTTAAACAATGTATTTGCCCCTCCCCCTGCACTTTGTAATTTGGTGCTACTGATCGAATTTTTGGAATTACTGCCAAACCTTTTAAGAAAGAATTCCAAAGAAATATATTTTTTGTCATATTTTAATAGCGTCATTTTTTCCGTTATTTACTTTTCTACACAAATCCTATGTTCACACCCAGTTCTTTAGTATTTCCTGATAAATTTAAGGATTCAGTACCAGTTTCAGTTTCAAACCTCTGCTAAGTCCAATTGCCTGGAACTGCACAGAAATATAATGCCATGCCAAATATTAAGCCACAGAAGTTGGATTACCCAAGTGATGTCAACTGTTAACAAAAGGTAAGGAGACAAAAAAAAAACGCTCACATCCTTAAAAATGAAAAAAAAACAAATATTGCTGTAAAGCAATTTGGCACTTCTAAGTACACAAATTAAGTAGCATGACCAAACAAATCACTGGTGATTCAACAATTATAAAAACTGCAATAGCAAGAAAAGCCGTCACCTAAATAGTATTACACAAAAAAAAAACAAGATCAGATCTAACATTGATTCAAGATTCAATCTATTTTTGTAACGAGCTGCCGACTAACGTGTCCTCCAAAGATTTGGCTCGCTTTTGTCGTCAACATGGCGATTCTTATTTGCACAAAAATGTCCAGGATTTTTTCATTATCATTTAATGGCTCTTAAAATATGCTATTATCCTCCTATCATTATCATAATAAGTTCCTCCAAAACAACATCATAAATTTGATTCAATATATAGTCCATAAAATCAAAATTTGCAGTGTTCAAGTGAACCAAGTCCATATTTTTTATTCTCCTAGTAACAATGCCTACTATGCAGGGGCGAATCTCAGTATTTTTATTGGGGGGGGGGGGGGGGGTAAGAGGGGTCCATATCTGAATATTCAAAGGGCATGTGATGTATAATATTTTTCTCCCCATTATTGGGGGGGGTAACTGCCCCCCAAACGACGCCCCTGCTACTATGAAAAAGGAAAAAGATCCACCAGAACCATTGTTGGCGCATAGGATGTCGAATTGACGTCTCAGTTGGTGGGCATTTTTTTACAGGGACAATTAGTAAACCTGGCGCTCAACCTTGCCGCAGCGGGGATCGAACCCTCAATTCCCAAGAAGACTAATCCACTATGCGACCATATGATAATGCCCTCTATAACTGAAATTTAATATTTTTGTTGGAATCATCAACTAAGTTCTAATTTACACACTAAGATATTATATTACAGAGGGTGCTTCAAGTAAAGGCTTGTTACCCTCTAAGACCATCAGAGAATCCAATCGGATTGACTTGGTTTCAGTTTAATAGTCTCAGATTTTGCCGGAGGTGTATTACAGATCTCATTGCAAATTAGTCTGAAACAAGGAGCAAGAAGATTATATTCTGAAGCATAACCCCATCCCCATGGTATCCATAAATATTATTATTTTTCATATAATTTCATTCAATTGCCATATAATTCAGCAGTTTCAGGGGGGGGTCGTGTGCACTCGGGAACCATGTCTGCGTAGGTACCTTGGGTAAAACTATAACTTAAAACAAGCGATTCTAGCCAGTTATCAACTAGAGGCTATGTCTCCATGGGCTTGATTCACTTCAATATTGAACTTTCCAACTATCAATTTAACATTTCAACATTAATCTTAGCACAAAAGATGATCACCAGGTTGGAAGCCAAACCTAAGTGCAATAATCGCTATATAAAAAAAATATATAATAATAATTTGGCACTTGATTGTCACACTAAGTCACAGATAAATAAAGAAGTTATTGTTAAGCTGCAAAAGCGTCCACAACAAACATACCACCACTGCAGTCGTGTGTTAGTCACGTGACTCCAGAGTCGTGCTGTTATTGGTCGGCTTCCCCCTTGGCAGATGTGGTTTTGTTAGTGTCGACTCTACCATCAAGCTATTTTGAGTAGTCAGCAAGGTATGAAAAAGAAGGGAAAACGCAGGTTAGTACTTATTTTCCAGTAAAAGGCAAAGATAAAGAAAAAAAAACATCAGAAGCAGTCAAAGTTAAAAATTCTATTTATTCGTTTATTTTTCCACCCATATTTAAAGCTGACTTTTTGGAAAGTTAATAATGAACGTGCAACATGTATATAGAAAGGCTTAACAACACACATGGGAGCCACACAATTTGACACGAATCGAGCTGTGCATGGGGGAGGGGGGGGGTAAATTCTCGAGGTTTTAATGAATATAATTTCAAGTACATTCTAGTATATTGGGTTTAGTTCAGTTTAAATCCATTATTAAGTTGGGCAGCCAAAAGATACGCGTCTGGACTAACGAAATCTCGCCCTACCCATGATATTTTCACTAAAAAGAAACACAAAATGTTACTGTTTAATTCTTTTTTTTTACTTTTAAAAGATTATCATTTTACACAATCTGTACGAGGATAAATCTTATTAGCTATACACCATAGCCATCTTATGTAGTTATGAATCTTAAGATACAAAACGTTTTATTTTTTATTTTGCAAATCAGTGCTTGAACTATTAATGGTGTATTTATTTTTTTAACTGAAGTTTTATAAAAAATTTAGAAGGATACTTTGAATAATGAGTAGTTAATTATCAATATTATTAAGCATTAGGGTCAAGCAAAAATAACAACACCTATTAGTACAGCAAGTATACACTATCTAGAAATATACTATACAACAAATGGTAATCAATAAACTTGAGGGTATCTTTTTTTTAAACTTCTTCCCCTCTATATTTTATCAAAGAAATTGATGTCTCAATATTGAACTGGATTTATAAACAAAAAAAGATCAAAAATAAATAAGTGTCCCTTGTTGTAGGCATTAAATTTCCGTTTCTTATAGCTGAAATTTTTCTACTTCTTTTGTTTTTTGTTGTTGTTTTTTTTTGTTTCTTTTTCGAAATATCATCAGCTAACTGCATTATTTTCATGGTTTACCTTTTTTTCTCTTCTGCTTTTCAAATTCCTGAAATATCTATAAAGCAGATAAACATTTATGAGACAACCTTTGTTCCGTCTCTCGTCGACACCCTTATTCATAAAATTCTTAATTTTTTTTTTTCTATTTCCGATTTTCTTTTTTTTTCCTGAAACTTAATCAGGTAACTACATGATTGCTGTATTCGAGCCTAGGCAAAATCATGGTCAATCATTAAACTTCAGAATTTATCGACAAAACTATCGGAGAAAATTTTAGCGAAGAAATATTTATCGAAAATTCCTACTGACAGAACATATTTGTGACGTACAAATTTCACTGTTACGCATAGCGTTTTTGTATGAACAATTCTCCTAATAAAAGAACAAGGTTCACATGCTCCTAATTTTATATCTATTTTTTTTTCAAATTTGATTTACAGAATTACAAATTGGAAAAGATAATTAGAGACAGATTAAGACTCTAATATCAAAACAAATTTCATTTTGCAGACAATAAAGCAAGATGGACAATTTTCAGCTAGTTTATGAGCAGTAACTTCAATGAGGGGGAGGGAGAGTGTGCATCCCCCATGTACTTTGAAAAATACTCTTTTTGGTATTTTCTTATCATTTCTCCTTCTAAACCCCCCCCCCCCCCCGTCCAAAAAAATAAATACTGGACGCAGCCCTGATTAGAAAAAATTACAGCTAAGACCTAGACGCTAGAAAAAAAGGCGAGGCAAAATTGATTGCAAATTAAGATTTCACGCACTAAAATTAAGTCAAATTGGGGCAATTCACTTAGTTGTTCTCATTCGATGAAATTAGAATACAATCTTAAAGGAAGAAAAGAGATAGTCCCAAAATCTAGATTCGTCTTAGTGATTTAGTTCAACTGAATTTTGTTCCACTCAACCAGAGATACGAAGTACAGCAGTAATGCAGCTAGCCAACAATATTCATTTCATTTTAATTCGTTCCCTTCAATCATTTCGTTTAGATTCTCCTTTGAAATATCGACACGGATCTCGCCAACACTATTCATTTATTTTATTTCATTCCATTCAATTATTTCATTTAGATTCTCCTTTGAAATATTGACCCGGATAAACAACAAGGTAAGTGTTAGCAAAAGATAGACAAGAAGATGATTTCTACTTTCTACGCTTAATTAAAACTTAGTTACTACTCAAACAGACAAAATTCTTCCAAATCACACAAAGCAAATCAAAACTGCATAATTAGCTATTCCAATGGCTCCTTCATCATCATGTAAATTTATTCTAATAGTCGTTTTAATAGGATAGAATATTCGTTAGATGTATCTTCTGAGCAAAAATTTATTCAACTTCAACAAAATCAATTTACAATAAAATTCAAAACGCAAATATAATGACTTCAGAAAAAAAAACATTTATTTTGCATAAACACTAACATCCATGCTAATTTTCAAAATAATGAGACTCATAAAAACCTACACCTAGAGCTAAAAAAAAAACAAAAAAAAACTAAATATCATCTTTAAAAAAGGTCCGAACAAAGAAATAAACTTAAAAATCCGATAAAAAAAAAAAAACTAATAAAATACACACTGGGAGAATAGAAAACAAATTTGAGGTTAAATATAAAGCTGTTGAAATTCTTAAAGCACCTTGAATAGCATAATCAAAAAGAAAACAAGAAACAAAGGTATAAATTCCGTTACAAGGTTAAGTAAATGTTTATTAAATGTTAGCTATTCTTTAACTATAGTTAGGGATTTTTCTTTAAACCAACACAAATTAATAATTAAAGATGAAGGTTAATGCGTGGCTGCTAGGGAGGAAGAGGTCGCATTCGGAAAAAAAGAAAAAAAATTCGGAAAAAGAATATTAGACGAGTTAGATAAAAACCTTGTATCAGTGGAGGGGGGAGTTTTAAGGAATAGGTTCAGGGATATGAAGTATCCGTAAGAAACAAGTTTTTATTTGTTTAACACCACGACAGATTTAATTTTACTCCCAACAAAATTATAAAGAAAAATGGCAGTTACGTAATCTTTAAAAGGCTAGTTCTGGAATAATATTAAATAATTCATTGATTGAATCGAATCAAGGATTGTTTTGAATCTAAAAAAAATCAGGAAGATATAAAATAACTACAATTTCAAAAAGATAAAAGGCCTCCACTCTCCTGATTCCCCCACCCCCAGTTTTCAAAAAAAGTATTTTTGAGAGAGGAGGTATTATCTTAGAAAACTTTTTATTCTTATAAAGTTTTTTTCAACGAAGGCATGTACTGCATGAGAATTTATTTTTCTTTATTAAATGAAATTGATCCTGCAGAAGCAGAGTTATATATATGTATATATATATTTATATATATATATAATTTTTCCAATATCTTAAATTATTAAGTAAAATATTGTACAAATAACAGTCTATCAAAAGAGCTACGTGATAAATTAGCATTAACATTTGTTTTCTTTTCGCATTTTTCACGAGCATTTTTACGTATTGAATCATAACTGGACATGGTTCGGTTACTGGCAGTCCAAAAAAAAATCCATGAACTCCAAATTTATGTAGTCCAAAATTTCTACAACGGAAGAAAATAAGAAGAAAAAGAGAACAGATAGGAAGTCAGAGTTAGAAGATAGGAGTTAAACTGACCTTTTAGTTTAAGAATAGAAAGAAGTGTTGACAAATGTTAGGTCAGAGCTCATAAGGAAGTTCCCGGCCTCTGATAAGGGAGGGCCTCCCGAACCTGGGTTAGACGTTTGACCATTTGTTTTCCAGCTGTTGACCCTTCAGTAGCAAGAAATTCAATTATTAGTAATCAAAATCTTCAACCAAAGCTTATAAACAAAAAAAATCTTCCAGGTTAATTTCGACCTATTCTACAGATTTAACAGTATTTCAACAAGTCAACGTGACTCTTCAGCGTCGAGCTCAAGGCTCAGCAATAAAAAAACTAATCTCATAAATAGCTCTACCAACAGAAGTATACTATCTTTCACAGCTTACGGGGAAAAAACTGAACAGTCTTATAATGTTCTACAGAATAATTCTGATTGACTTTAATTGAAATCATATTCTAAATGACATTTAGCTAGCGCTGAGATTTACTAGAAACCAAAATTTGACTAAAGCCAGATTTTGGATAAAGTTATACCCAGTGACGTATCCAGAACTTTTTGAATTTCTTGTTGGGTAGGAGGGGAGGGGGTGTGTAGAAAAATTTACAAAACGTGCATTTTTTTTACTTTTGTACGTAGGACAAAAATTTTGGAAGGAGGGGGGTGATACCGGGTAACCTCTCCCTCCTGGATACGGCCCTGGTTAGACCCGTCCATAATAAGATTCAACTATTTGGCTAGTTCAGGCTAGTTAACTGTTCACCATATAGTTAAATTTCCATGCACTTATTATTTTTCTATACAACTGAGGATTGATAATGAAGCTCTGATTGGTTGGGCTTAGTTCCGAAAAATTTTAAATAAATGGAAGTTTTGTGCTGGAATTTAGCTTGACTTTAACTAAATCTTCTAGTGAACAGGTCTGGCCCCAGATAAATCTTGGCATTAGCTAAACTTCATTGCGAATGTAACTTTACCAGGAAAGTATCTCACTCTTCCTGAATACTTTTAACTTGACTCGATCAAGTTCATTTCCAAATCGAGAGAAAGACCGAATCAGAAAACAAAATTAAAGAAAGTCGAACCGAATTTTTCGTAAAACGTTTAAGATGCTCGTTTATTCCTAGTATAAAGAGTTGTACTGTAAAAATACAAGAGTTGACACACCTGGTCAAATGACTAAATCTTAATTGGCCATCATCAAAATACTTTCAGTTCGTCAAACACATAAAACTGACCAGATTTATTTTTACTAGTAAGTTGTATCTTCACTGTGATTATTTTGTGTCAATAAAACACTTTATTTTACGGATATTCAATTAATTTGATTGATATGTTTTTTCGACATATGAGAAAAATCTGACTATCAGCTTTTCGACAACAATTTAAAGAAAAGGTCTGGGATTGAACTGATCTACAAATATTGGAACTATGTGTTATGTTATTTCAGCAATACTCAACCATTTTCCCAAGAGGTCATAGCATAAAGGCTATATTTTTTTATTTTTCATGAAATATTACCTTATATCATTTTGTGTCACGAAATAACCAAACAAGAGCTAATAAGCTCTTATATGACTTATTGAGCTCTTATATGACTTATTGAGCTCTTATTTAAAGAGATAATGATCTTTAAATAACGCAGTCAATCTCCAAGATTTTTGCATATTATTTTTTTTAATATTTTGTTTATTTAGAAAAAACCAGAATTGTCGTAGGAAATCTGCTGTTTAACGTTAACGATATTTGGAAGATCAAGCTTTCCTGAAGCGACAATAAAGTATATCGACCAGAAATTGTCCATTTTCAAGCCTTATCATGTAAATTTGACCCCCCTCCCGTCGGTTTTTGGGAATGACAACTCTCATTTACTAAATCTAACTTATAAAATGAAATTGTATTAATTTATTTCTGCAAAACCACGGGGAAACCCTAAGAACATTATTCCTTAAGAGTATAGGTTCTGTGTTTCCATGGGTTGGGAACTTTTTTTTTAACCTTTAAAGTTTAATCTCGGGGTCTCCACATAACGCAACAAAACTTTGTTTATTTCTGCCATTTTTTTACGACTCCAACAAAAATTTTGGGGGACGGGTCAGACCAGGTAACCCCTCCCCCCCCCCTTGATACGGCCATGCTCAAACCCTATATTCTTTCTGATCCTCTTAAAAAACCCAATAAAGGCTTGAGTGTCATTGTTGTCTTAATGCAAACTACAGTGTACTTCCAATTTTGCTCCTTAACAAATCAACGATTTCCTTTCTAGAAAAAAATGAACAACGTTGGTATGCTCAACGTTATTTCGGGACTTATGAATTCAAGACAACACCCTGGTTGAGAACCTCTGTGTTAGATATTAAAGTTATTTTTCATTAACTGTTAGTTATTACTCCATGAAAAATAGGAATGATGTGATAAAAGAATCTTATCACCAACTCTTAATCCGAAACTACCCCGTCACATTCTACTTAATACTGCTCTGAGATCTTTCCTTTTCATCTAAAACTGATTTCAACAAAAAATTAAAATAAACAAAACTTTTCTATGCCTGACGATATAATAACCCTTCGCATGAAATAAAAATTAGAAAATGCGCTATGTAAAAAACTGCTCAATAATACACTTGGAAAAATATTGTTTTGAGGGAGAAAAGACAAAGTTCGGTCGTAAAGTTGGAAATAACTTAATTATTTTGGGGAGAAACTAGGGCCTAAAGAGCTATAACAGTAATGCCAATTTCGGACTGGAGTTCATTCTCTAGTCACTGTAATATCTTCGAAAGCCTCTTGATTAAATAAAGAGCCATTTCCAGCCATTTTTTCTTGGAAATTAGGGTCCAATTAACAATATCAAGTTCTTCTAGTCTGAACAGCCTTCAGTTTTCCTGAGGATTCACAATATGATAGATCCATTTCAGGAAATCGTAAATGAACTTTGATTCATTAAATCTTTGTGTGAAAGCTGAATTTTCACTTTCTAAGAAAAATCAAACAAAAAAAGGGCGACACTTTAGAAGCTAGCCCTTGAAGAACTATAGAGCCAACATTATTTTTTGGACTCTATAGTCTCCTTTGGACTCAAGAGGCCAAAACTTTTCTGCATGAGCGTTATGGAAAAAGATATTCAATAACAGATATGCTTAATAGGTAGCTACGGGGGGGGGGGGGGGTTGGAGATATGCTGAAAGCAATTTAAAACAGAATAAAAATAAAATTTCAAAAAAAATGTTTTTGTTTTCAATAAATTTTTATAGAACGTATTAATAAAGAAAATAACATGGGCTTTCCTTTATTATTTAGATGCCGATTTCTAACAAAAAAGAAAGTTGGTCGCTTTCTCAAAAATAATTTTTCAAGTGGTATTTTCGAGCAGACACCTCGGCAATTTTACTGGGTTGGGTTGAAGCCAGATAAACTAAAACTAAAATAACTTTTAGAATTCAAAGAAGAGGAAAAATTTAACTATATAACTTCTAAACAAAACAAACAGTAGCAAATGAGTTTTTTTCTATTAACCTATACTACACAACTATGCCTCCAGATAATTATTCAACTTATGTTGCTAAAATTGTATCACGATACTTCTTCTCTTTTTTTACTGGACCAGTGGTGTCAACTGTCCGGAGGGGGGGGCATCCTACCCTGGATTTTTAACCTCCCTCCCCTTTCTATGCTTGAGAAATACCTTCTCTTTTAGGTATTTTCACCGAAAAATATCTTTTTTTTGTATTTTCATAAAAAAAAAACTGCCCTACTAGAGTTTGAAAAATACATTTTACTCCACCCACCTCTAATTATCGTGAAATGACTCCACTGTTTGGAACAACTTACAAAATTATTTTGTAGGTTAATATCCATAAAATGATTTTGGAATTCCTCCTAATAAATAAAAAGAAAAGAAGTATCGTGGATACTTCCTGCGAAATCTGAAGTTGAAACAGGGAATATAAAAGTTGAATGTGGTTATGTAGACGGCATCCAGCCCACACAACTTAGAGATAGAGTTAGCAACATAACCTGACTTCTGGCCTGCTTTTAAGTAGTAAAAAAAACACACTATACTGTCTAAAAGCAGATAGTATATAAATACTCTCTACTTTGGAGTAGTAGTCGCTGGTGTTAGAAACAACAGCAAACTTAACTTTACAAAAAAAATTTACATTAGTCGCTTAAATCAAACCCAAGTCCGTTCTAAATTTTGATGTAAAATACATGCTTTATCCAAATTCAGCACTTAAATCTAACGATGGCCATAGATTAGTGGCGTCAAATATACAGCCAGGGTCATAATGAGGGGGGAGTATACAGTCCATAAGCCTCGAGGGGATTCAATGCACAATTTGCTTTATTCAGAAATTTATTTTATAAACTTAATTTTCTTAACGGGTATGGGTGTGGGCCAACGGAGAGAATTCCTGAGTCGTGTTTCAACTCCCAATTGCCCTGTATACGGACAAGACCCTTAGTGCCCCTCAAAACATTAAACCAACCCCGTGTTGCGATTTAACTACCCATTTATGCTTTATAATTTCCCAAATTGATCAATTATACTCAAATTGTTTTAAAGAGAGCACTAATGCTTAATACCATAAACATTTAATGTTTTCTTTAAGCTAAATATCAACGTTTTTCAATGTAGAAAATGCATTAATTAAAATTATGGCCTCCTGATACATTTCCAAAGAGAAATTAATTCTTCAAGAGGCTGTTCATAACTACAGCTACTTCCCCTTTAACGCTCATAATAAGCAAACGGTAAACACATTCTATTTACTTACAATACAAAGGAGTAGCCAATTTGTTTTATTATCTAATTAATTATTATCAATTAATTATAATTGGTGAAAATTACTTTCTGGATTACACTGAGTTTGAATTTCCTGCCATGGATGTTTTATTCTTTTCTTAATGCTTACTCTGAATTTAACCTTCTTCGTTGAGTGTTTTTATGTGGGCTGGATGATTTCATATAAATTGGTACAATTAACGAATTGATCGATAATTAAAAAAACAATCTACATTGCTTTCTTAAAAGATAAGCAATTACATAATTTGCGGACGGGATAACAAAAACACAATAGCTAACACAGACATATACATATATATATATACATTCGTAGCACAGACTAATTTAAAAAATGTTGGCAAACTTTTTCAACCTATTGATGCGAGGGCGAATCCGGAAAAGAAGTTACCTAAAAACAGGAAAAAAATTAAATATTTAAGCAAATTACATCAATGGAATATAATATTTTGACAGTTATATAGACAAGAATGATGCTTAATTTGTAATTTATTTTCGCAACATTTATTATGGCTAAAAAATAAGTAAAAAAAAAAAAAACAGAAAAAAAGCAGACGGAAAAAAAAATGATCAAATGATCACAGCATCATTACAGAAAAGAAATATCAGAGAAAAATCGGCGGCTTTGTATGTGTATGTAGAATACTAACAATTTTCTTTCTAATTAAGTTAAATTAAAAAATTGGAATATTTGGTAATTTCAACCTTTCAATTTATTTCATTTGTTTTGCTTCAACATTTATTTTGTTTTACAATGGTTAGTTGTTTGTATTTTATTAAGAAATTCTATTGCCAATCAGGCAACTGCGCACGGAGGAGAGCCCATTCTAAATCAGAGACCGCATAATTTAGATTTGAATTATCTCCTTTGGGCTTAATATAAATCACCCTTTTAGCGATTTTGACAAACTTAATTCCTCGTCAACAAAAAAAATTCTAGCATAATCTCTCTTCCCAAAGTATTTTGTGTCAGATGCATAAACAAGAACAAAATTCTGGATGAAATCCCGACATCAGGTACGTTATACTGGAATAATCTCCAACGTCAGGTACCTTGTACTGGAAAAATACTTAAATGGTTTTCGACGCCAGGTACGTTATGCTGGAATAATTACGTTACGTTATAACGTACAGTACGTTATACTGGCAAAATACTGGAATAATTCCCCACTTAAAATATGTTATTCTAGAATAATTACGTTAGGTTTTAGCGCCTAGAACGTTACACTGAATAAAAAAAACTTGAGCAATTCCCGACGTCAAAATACAACAATACATACTGAAATTGCAATACAAATACAGGATGTGGCCATGAAAAAAGAAGAAATCAATGATAATAACAAGTGTTCCAATGTAATGTTTTCTATATACGGTCAATACACACTGCAATAATTAGCAACTGTAGATGACATGCTAAATAACTGCTACTTTTCTCCTTTTTTCACGTAATCCTTAAGCAAGGGTTACCTGTTGCAAACAGTATAATTAATCATAAAAATAATACCCGTTAATCTAACAATAGGAGAAATGCTTCATTTGAATATTCGAATCTTTCGAAATATTACAACGTTTACTGTTTTTGCCTTAAAATTATATGATAACCAATACAAAGGACAGGCACGAAGCAATTATAAGGTGGTAGCTGCGATTATCAATTCAAAATGGAAAGTAAATAGAATCATAGGAGAACACAAGACATATTATTCTCTAAAAGACGACAGAGAGAATGGGTATTATTCATCTCTGCGTAAGTTTTCTTCTATCCTACGAGTTAAGAATTTTAAGATTTCTTTCCAAGGTGGCCTCTACTATTTTGTATTTGATGGGGGAATTTACCATTTTAGTGAATTTATAAAATGGATTAGCAAAACCCGTCATAACCGAGTGGTTGGCTCGCTAGACAATCACCGCTCCTTGAGGGCGGCGGCTCTGGTGGAGTCCTGGTGTGGCCGATTATTTCTTTTTTGGATGGGGTTAGCGGCATCACTCTGTAAGTTTAGAAACAGGTAACTCAGCTCCAAAAGGGTGTCTGGAGAAATCAAGGGAAGGTGAACAGGGATGTGTGAAAGCACAGGATTGCTGGACCCCAGCCCCCCACAGCACTTCCTGATTGAAGGGCCAAGAGATGGAGATAAGCACCATTGATTTGGCTGTAAAGCTTAGTGTCACATCTTTTATCCCTTTTTTTTATACAAATTGGCATAAATAGCAAGAAGACAAGGGGTGTTACTAGGCCTGCATTTGCAACTCGTCATAAGCGATTAGAAGACTGAATGACAGGGCCGTATCCAGGGGGGGGGTAACCCGGTTTGACCCCCCCCCCCGAAATTTTGTCTGACTCGTAAGATATAGACAAATTTTGCATGCGTTTTTTGAGTTTTTTGTGTAACCCCCCCCCCCCCCCCAAAAAAAAAAAATAAAAAAACATTTTTTTGAGTAAAACCCCCTCCGAAAAAAATCCTGGGTAAGGCATTGCCGAGTAATATCAAAATTCATATAAAAAAAAAAACAACAAGAAAAAGAAAGGGAGTGCAAAGGGAAAGTGACAATACATGGGGATCAAAAAGAAAAAAAAATTCAAAATTCTTAATGAAAAGTCATTTTTTTTCTTCGATACCCCTATAGCTCGTGAAAAGTAAGCTGCGAAAACCCGATAACCTAAATGATGCTTTCAATCCGATAATAGCATTAATTGACAAAACGAAAAAAAAAGAATTCTAACGAAGAAAAACACGAGAGTAATCAAAGAAGAATGCCACACAAATATCTCAGTCGAGATCTCCACTCAACAGTCCTCAGTGTAGAATTTGAAATTAAAAAAAAAAAAAAAAAAAAAAAAAATACAGATAGGAGTCCAAAGGAGAATATCAAAGGACAAAGCTTAAAAAGAAACACTAAGATAAGACAAATCAAAATCTTTAAAAAAATACAAAGTATTCTTCTTTTTTTTCACTTTCTGTGATTATCCTCTTTTTTTTGTTGTTTTCCTTTTGTCATGCTTAGCAAGTGTGGGTCATCAGATATTATTGGTAGAATGACTTGTCCTCTATGTTTCTCAGCCTACAAAATGAATCTGAAGTAACCACTGAGAATACCCCAGACCTAATAGCGTCCATGGCGGGGGGCATTCATCGTTCAAAATTTTCCTACCCCGCTCCCTCATCCACATGATTTCGAAAAATACCTTTTGGGGGGGGGGGGAGTGTACTATCATTGAAAACTGATCTTTTATATATTTTGATTAGAAAATAAAAAAAACGACAGATTTCCCCCCCCCCTCCCTTGATTTCCACAAATATATCCTTCCCCTAAAATTTCGTCAATTGACGCCAATGTCCAGACCTTTGCAACCCACAAGAAACAACTAATTCTCTTAAAGAGTGGGTTCGAAGGGATAGCTAAGACAAGTAATATCTTGGGATTATAAACTGAATATCTAATTTAGAACTTGCATCACAAACTGCAAGAAACTAAGATTACTTTTTGGCGTCAAGACATGAAACAATAAAACGTTGTAGAGTACCGACAAATTAATGAATTTTCCAAGAAAGTCTATAGCAATTTAACAATGAAATTACACGTCCAAATGTGGTGTATATTTTCAAAAGATCTGTCCACACCCACAATATTTAACAATAAGATCAATCCCACCTCTTTCTATCTATACACCGATCTGAAAATAGAACTATTTGAAATCCCACCCATTTTAAATGCACATTGCCAAAGCTAACAAAACGTAAAGATTTTCAGACATTTATCCAGCTAAACCAATCATCCGGCCGATGTTTTTAGTTGCTCAACCAAATTCAAACGCACCAGTGGCGTCAATCCTTGAAAATGAAAGAGGGTGAGGGGTGGGTATTTTATGAAATCTAGTTGGGACCAATCTTTTTTTTTCAACGTCTTCAATAAAAATGTCAAAGAAAGTACCGAAAATATTTTTTCCCCAAAATCTTCAGGGGGGAAAAATCATTGGATGGGGGCCAAGGCCTGCATCCCCCTACCCTCCCAAGTTGCTGTCGTCACTGGGGGATCCAGGCTAGGCTTTACCCTAAAATGTCACACTTTTAAACGATTTCCTCCAGATTTAAAAATGGTTTTCATACTCTTTGCAGGTTAATTTTCTGTTTTGTCGAATTGGCTCCTGCCGCAAAAAAATACTTACAGAAGTGCCTGAGGAGTTATACTGATAAATTTGAACTAAGATAAATTTAAATAATAAAATAATAAAATGATAAATTAAAATAAAAAATGGCGACATAATATATTTTCGGAAAAGGCAGCTTCAAAACAAACAGAAAAATAGTGGTCACCCATCCAATTACAATTTTCCCAGAGAAAGTTTAGTATACGAATTAAGTCACCCTAACTTACCTTTCCTATTTTTTACCACTTACTCTCCCTAAGTACAATAGGTTGCACAACAATTTATACAAATTTTAAACTGAGATTGTTAGCTATGAATTACCAAGTCAGTTAACGAGCATTCTAGGTCAAAATAATAAAATAAAAAAAAACTAAAATTGAAATATTTTAAAATCTTTAATTCAAAGGTTAGAAAAGATTTGTTGATTTGGGTTGCTTAGTCCCTTCGCTCTTTAAAGTGATTTACATAGCAGAAATTCCTACTTTTGTAGCCCCCCATCTCCACCAAAAAATATTGGCAGACACACTTTTAATAGTTAAAATCCTGCTCTGGCGATATTGAACATGATATGTGAAAACAGAGTTGACAAGCACACCACCATTGAAAAGAGCATCATCTTTATTCACGCTGAAAACATTCAAAGATGAAAGGGCCAAACAAGGAGGAATCGTTTTGATGTTGGTGCAAATAAGACGAGGTGATAAATATAACCTATTTTGTAAAGTGTGAAGCTAATTGAGATGTCTTTATAACATACACGTGCGTAAGGGCAGGTCTTTGTGCCGGTGCCCCTCCGTCCAAAATCCTAAATTTTCCTGACGCTTCTTATTCAAAATCTCAAATACAAAGCTTTTTTTTTATTTTTTGCCCTTCAGCCAAAAAAATCTAAGTAGCTTACGGGCTACATAGCCATTATTTTTTTTTTTTTTTAAGAAAATAATTCTGTCTCCGTCTTATTTTTAGTGGCGATGATCTATTGAGTCTTTGATTTAGGGGATGGCTAGAGGGCTAATTTGTCTTTTTCCACGAAATAAGATGTCATGTAACATATTTTGCAGTCTCACACAAACAGCGTATTTTGAGGTCTAACTCCAACCATGTATAGAACTTTTACTCAATGTATATCCGTCATGTATTTATAGATGTTGGTTTCAATAATCGTCTTTTAGGCAAGCCAGAAAATAAATGTCCTATTTTTATAATTTTCTAAAAAGGATGATTCCATCCTGGAATTATCGACGCAACTATGGACAAAAGATACATGCCCGCTTCTCAGAACTAACAAAATTACCGTGCGAAAAACCCACCGGCATGATCGGCACCCGCCGTTGCCGGATATTCAGCCATCATCGCGGCGGCGGCGGCGTAATTTGAGTAATCTGCATATCCGTAGAGGAGTCCTGCTGCTTCTGGTGAAATAAGTGGAGGTGGTCCTGAGCCGTTCAACATGGCAGCAGCAGACGTTGGCACCCCGGGCAACCGAGTAGAAAGAATCAAAGGTGCTCCAAGTGGATTACCAGCCGCATTCCGTAAGTTGGCAAAGTTTGCTTGAACAGATGGCGCCAGTAGTCGTGGAGCGTCTAGAGATTAGAAGAATACCAATTAAAGAAGCAATATACTAATAGTAAAAGAAACAGAACTATAAATCAAATATCGTAGAAACCAGAAAAACACATACAGAAATAATGGTATACAATTTACTAATTCTCTATTTAGGGGAGTTTTTCTCTATTTAGGGGACAAAAAGGGAAAAGAAAGGGGGAACCAAAAAGGAAACTAAGGGACTACAAAGGAAAAAAAGATTGCTTTTTTAGTATATTTCAGTATATGTACAGTTAAAACTTATATACCTATATAATACAAAACAATCATGCATTTATAATGATACATATGAAAAAATGTTTAGGGCATAGAATTAACATTTGACATAAGTTTAATCACCCTATAGTAACTTACGGGTAGCTGTCGTTCATAATCATTAAGAGTACATAGCAGTACTTTTTTTATGCAGGATATACCACAGAAGTATGTAAGTACTTTTAATACCTATATTTAATGCGTCTTCTTCTTCTTTGAGCAAGAGTACTCAACACGGGCGCCATTTTCAATCCCCTCTTTTTGGTCAACAGCTACGTCATTATTTTTGTTAGAGGCTATAGTTCTGTCATTTTGGCTACATCAACATAACTTTCAGCATTCAGTAATTGTAGAAATAACTGTCAGCTACTTGGTTATATGGATTTCGTAGGACAACATGTGGCAGAAACAACACTTCTTACAAGCGATTGCTGAGAACTTTTCGCAGGGTCCTGGCCTCCTATTTCCATCAAATAGTTTTTGAAGTTAACTTCAATACGCGCTTTGAGATATGTATGTGCATTGAATTACTCAGAAGCAGATGATCAAGCTAGATGTTGTCCCGGCAAAATACCTCCGCAAAATCGAACGCGTTAGATGGTTTAACAAGGTAGAGAACTGGGAGATCATCCGGTCTTTTAAATCGCGACCCCTGTTTGAGCAGCTAGAGTCTTGCTCGTTGCGTAAGTTCGGTCATTTCCTTCATCTGCCAACTCAAGCACCCACCCAGCTCATCTTCGACTTCGATTCAACTGCAAATGGCTGGAAACGCCCAGAGGTAGAGTACGCACAAGATGGGTGAACGTCATCCACGGTCGACTCACTGTAAGGAACATCGACCCCGATGAATCTCCTACCCTTGCCGAGGACAGAACACTCTGAACACGATTAACGGCACTGGCATCTATTTTCCTCTACGCTGGCAACGTTGCCAAGCAAGAGCTTTAAGTCAAGTTAGTTAGATAAGTAAAGTAGCTATTTTTAGTGAAAAAAAGAATATAAGCATGCACTATCTAACAAAAGCAAAGCGGTACTTCATCATGTGTGGAAAGAAAAGTGTGAATGTACTGAAAATAGTAACAAACAAGTATTTACTGTATGTACAGATATAACTAGTACATGGAATTACATAATGTTGTTACAAGGAACAGTATTCTTAGTTCAATGACAAATTTGTCGTAACAATAATTGGCGGAATACAGAGACATTCTCAAAACAGTTTGTTTTTTTTTATCATTAGTCACTCGGCATATGTCGTTCTTCTATTAGCCAATCATGTTATATATATATATATATATATATATATATATATATATATATATATATATATATATATATATATATATATATATATATATAAAATATATATATATATATATATATATATATATATATATATATATATATATATATATATATATATATATATATATATATATATATATATATATATATATATAAAACATGGACGCGCAACTAGCAAGTAGCTGCAAGTAGCCATGTAGCACAAAGACGGGGATATAGCCAAAGAATTAGGACACAGTCAAAAAGACAAATTTAAAAAGACAGTCAAAAATATTGACAAACAGGTTAAAAATATACAATATTTTATTGTAAGTCTAATTTTATATTTATTTATTTGTTTGCTTAAGACAGCTCTTATATATAGAGCCCAAATATTCATTTAGTTTCATCTAAGCTTAAAAATGAGTCGTCATCTAAAATAAAACCCAAGCGCCCGTTTAATGTTGGCGCTTCGGATGATTTTGACACGCAAAATAAAAAGTTTACCCTTAAATTGGGCTTATTTGTGCCTGGGTAAATTGATTATTTTATAGCTTTTGAAATGATATTCCATGGAGACAAAGCCCTTAGTACTATATTATCCGTCCGGATAATGTTCCTACATCTACATTCGATGACGAACCAGATTAAGGGTTTGGGAGATTAAGGATCGTCTTGTCCTTATTGTAGAGCGTACACAACACCAAAATTTATTGAAGATCATACATAGATCACATACGATGTAGACCATATGGCAAAGATGGTAGGAAATATTTTACGTGATCAAGAGACAAAGGTTCGGCGGTATAAAAGAGGCGTAATTTGCAATGGGGGAGGAGGTAACTGTCCCCTCCAGACCCAATTTTGCCCCCACCCGAGCTTAAATTCAGTTTCTGCAAAAAATCTTGTCAAAATTAAGACAAGCCTGCATAATTCAAGTATCCAGAAACAGGTCAGTTTTCTTTAGTACATCTTTGCCTTTATGGTAATAGGTAATATATTACTCATTTTTCAGTTTTCATTGTCATTTTCCCTTGATTTTGGAAAATTAGCTACAACTTTGCACCCCCCCCCCCCCAGGATTTTGACGAAATTACGCAACTGGGTGAAGGGATGTTTTTAACGTTAATTTGAGGAAGCAGGAGCTTAAGTATGTTATTGAATTGAGGGCGAATAGTTTACCATTTTAGACAAGAAGAAAATATTCAGGGAGGAGCCAACGGCAGGAATGTCCTTACTTTTGCCCTGTGTGTGGTGTTATTAGTGAGAATGTTGGTCAGTGCGAAGAACTGAGTGAGTTTCAAAAGGAAGTGCATGGAAAGTGTAGGCTTGATGAAAGATGACTAGTGAGTACAGTGAGGGGCGAGTATCTGTAAGTGTTGAAAGGTTAGGACTATTCCTCAGGCAGGCAATGGAGCATAGAAATAAATATTTGTAATATGTGTACTCTTTTTGTTTCAATGTGATTTAATTAATATTATTCTATATTGCCATACAAGGTGTATCGAATGTTTTTATTTGGGGGGGGGGGTATTTTTTATTTATTTTTTTTTAATACAAAAAATCGAAAATATGCAACAAAAATCTATTTATATGCATTTTTGTAACATTTTTGCGAGGCAGACAGTTTTTTTAGGGGGGGGGGGGTAAACCCGGTACCCCCCCCCCTGTATATATCCTTGTTGCTATGGCTGCCGGGATTTCACAGCAATGAAAGTTAATACTATAAATTCTAAGGATTGCCATATATAGGCTATATTTAGAATTTTTTTTCTAGCTGAAATTCTACTGTCCCATCAGCGCTCAAATAGGTAAGTCATCTTCGTTTTAATTTGTCGAACAATTTTGCCGCAATTAAGCAATTCGGCCCATTATGCAGTATAAAGGGAGAGCGGTACCAATACCTCGTAATAGGTCAAGGAGGCACGATATAAACAAATTTAAAACCCCTAACTAAACGTATTAATACCATATTATAAAATAGCTTTAAACTTATTTATATTCATAATTATGAAGATAGTCTCATTCTGATAAATATTATGTTAACGGCTACAAACCAAGATAAACACCTAAAGATATTTGAGACAAGGATATAAAGAGACCTTTACCTGAAGGAGAAGAATCATGCAATGCGTCGATGTGATTTTAACGAGTTTTACTTATAAGAGGAATGGGGCCCCAAATATGGGGCGTGATCTAGTCACTGTCAGCTTTGATAAATAGCCACAATCTAGTCAACATCTCATAAACGAGTGTAACACAAAGATTCATTATCCACTCGGCGCATATGGTGCTCCTTGTTTCGGTTGTAAGCAATGTATGATGGTAACCTTCTCAAAGAAATTGCAAAAACCCGAAAAAGGCACTCAACTGGATGATTGCATTTATCTGATTCATCGACTAGCCTTTTTTGGGAGGACTTTTTTGCTCTTGTCATATCTTGATGTAAATAAAAGAATACGATGTCATATTTCTTTTCAAAAAACACAATAAATTCTAAATTACTATTAGTCATATGGGTGAAAACGTTCAGGTAAGGCAACAGGAGGTACAAGAAGTAGAATTGAAAGATGGGTAACTCATTTCCCACTTATCAATCATACATTTTTGATTTGGGCTTGAAATTTGAAAAGGCTTTTTGCGTCTTTTCCAGCTGAAATGAAACCAAAAAACGACTTATTAAGTAAATTAAATAAATAAAAACAAGTTCTTTTAACTGAAAGTAAGGAGCGACATTAAAACTAAAAACGAACAGAAAATTATTCCGTATATGAAATGGGTTGTCCCCTTCTCAACACCTCGCTCTTTACGCTAAAGTTTTTTGTTGTTTAAAAAAGAGAGTTGTGAGAAAGAGTCAAACTTTAGCGTAAAGAGCGTGGCGTTGAGGAGGGGATAGCCCGTTTCATATACAGAATAATTTTCTGTTTGTTTTAAGTTTTACCGTTGTTCCTTACTTTCAGTTAACAGAACTTATTTTTTATTTAATTTCTGAACGTTTTTTAAATAATGCAGGTTTTGATTTTGGCTCACCGTACATGATTAATAAACACGAAATTTGCATATTAGTTTTACATTTTTTTGACTAAGTGGCTTTCTCGAAATTTTGATCGGACGATTTTGAGAAAAAAGGGGCGGAGGAGGGGGCCTAGTTGCCCTCCAATTTTTAATTACTTGAAAAGGGCACTAAAACTTTTGAATTTATTTACGAACAATTTTATTAGTAACAAATATACGTAACTTACGTATTAACTTACGTAACGAACTTCAATATTCGTATATTTTCATTACGTATATTAGGGGGTTCACCCCCTAGTCAATACCTCGCTCTTTACGCTATAGTTCGAATTTTGTTTTCTAGGAATGACCAAAGGCCGTTTAAAGCCGTTTGAACCAAGGCCCTTAATCCCAAAGGCCGTTTAATTAGAATGAATAGCTCTTATGAAAGACTAAAAAAAAATTAGCGTAAAGAGCGAGGTATTGACTAGGGGGCGAACCCCCTCATATACGTAATAATTTCTGTTTGCTTTAAGTTTTGATGTTGCTCCTTAGTTTCAGCTGAAAAAACTTGTTTTTTTTTTATTTAATTTCTGATCGTTTTTTAAATAATTCTGGGAAATCCGGCGCTTCCTTCATATCAATGTCCCTTCCCCCATGAAAGCTTTTTTCATGGAAAGATCCTCCCACGTAACCCACACCCCTGAGAAAAATCCCCCCTGAAACATTGGGCAAAGTTCATAACTTGCAGCCCTTCCCCCGGGGACTGCGGGGGATTAAGTCATCCTCAAAGACATAGCTATTATATTTTTCAACCATGCTGAACAAAATAGCTATCTCAGAGTTTTGATCAGGCGACTTTGGGAAAAAAAGGGGTGGGGAGGGGGGGGGGGCAGGTTGCCCTCTGATCTTTTTGGTCACTTAAAAAGAGCACTAGAACTTTTAATTTCCATTCAAATGAACCCTCCCATGCATGGGCGCCTATAAACCGAATTCCAGGGGCGGGGGGGGGCAAATCCTCCGGCAAAATGGCACTTTTAATGCTATATAATAGAAATATCAAAACAAAAATATAAAAATATGGCAGCAACATTCAGCCAGGGGGGCTGGGGCCCCCCTGCCCCCCCCCCCTTATGGGCGCCCAAGCTGCCATGATATTCTAGGACCACTGGGTCAATACGATCACCCCTGGAAAAAAAAAACAACAAACAAATAACCCCCCACCCGTTATCTTTCTTCTGAAAAAAAAAAAAAAAAAATTCCACATTTTTGCATATTGGAGCTTGAAATCTCTACAGTAGGGTTCTACGATACGCTGAATCTGATGGTGTGATTTTCATTAAAATTCTATTATTTTTAACTGATGTTTCCCCCTTTTTTCAAAAATAAGGCAGATTTTCTCAGGCACGTAACTTTTGATGGGTAGGACTAAACTTAATGAAACTTATATATTTAAGATCAGCATAAAAATCCAATTCTATTGATGTGTCTATTGGAATCAAAATTTTCGTTTTTAGAGTGTCGGTTACTATTGAGCCGGGTCGCTCCTTACTTACAGTTCGTTACCACGAACTGTTTAATTTTTTCAAATTCGGGAAAGTGGCGGAGTTTAAACTCAGACACCACATCCCTCTTGCGCACTTTCAAGCCTTGGTTCATAATTAAATTCCCTAAAATGAGTAATTAATCTTTCAAAGTAATAAACACCTTTTAGCAATTGAACGAATGTCCCCAGCGTTGGTTAATAGAGTGGTATAAATAGGACCAAATGAAACAGTTGTTATTATTTTTCACTTTCCTTGAATCTTTGGTTAAGGAAACAAATCGTTTTTTGGCAAGTGTATAATTCATCTGGAAGTTTTAGTACTTAAAATGAAATATAACTTAGAACTATATACGAATTGCAGGGCAGTGAGCTTAGTCCACAAGTATCACAATCATTTTAAAAATGGAACACACATGCAATATTATTTTCGACCAGTGCGCTTGCGGACTATTAACACGCATGTTTGGTAGGTATTAGTTGTACCAGCTGGGGTGACGCTGGCAGAGAAGGGCGTTTCTGGCCAGGCCCTCAGGTGGTCAGCGTTGGAAGTGCCCAGACCAGTGCAGACGGCGTTTCTTGATGACTGACCCGATGTCACGGCGCTGGTAGCATGATCGATGGACATCATCATTGCTCATTCTGTCGGTTCCTCTGACGCCGAGGATCCTCCGAAGGCAAGAAGAAAACCACTATTTGTCGAGTAAAATCAGAATTTAGCAAATCTTCTGGTTCGAATTTGGCACATTCGGTGTCTAATACCGTCATACATGCACATACGCATTAAAGTGCGCAAGGGCACTGGTCCAAAACAGCGATAATTGGGTTTAAAGCAAATGACTTGTGGAGCACGTTCACCATTTTCAAAAGAGTAATGTAGGTCAACATTTAAAGCATCCAAACCGTACATGGTAATGATGTCTCTCTGATGAGCTCTGATTCAAAACATACTGCTTGATAACGTCTTTTCTCTAATCTGTTTGAAATATTCTCTTGTATATATGCTATATTTTCCTTCTATTCGAAATTTGCATTTATTAATCACGACTGTCTGCCCTCGCCTGTTTCTGTTGATATTGTGTTCATTTTGGCTGTTTTCCTTTGACTCGGAAAATTCAAGCGATGGTTGTTGTAGTATTAGTAAAGGTCTACTGACAAGGAGATTTTTACTAATATTAAATAAAAAAAAAACAAGTTTTTTAAACTGAAAGTAAGGAGCAACATTAAAACTTAAAACGAACAGAAATTATTCCGCATATGAAAGGGGCTGTCCCCTCCTCAACGCCTCGCTCTTTACGCTAAAGTTTTCTGTTGTTTTAAAAAATAAAGTTGTGAGACAGAGTTAAACTTTAGCGTAAAGAGCGAGGCCTTGAGGAGGGACAACCCTTTCATATACGGAATAATTTCTGTTCGTTTTAAGTTTTAATGTCGCTCCTTACTTTCAGTTTAAAAAACATGTTCTTTTTTTATTTAATTTCTGATCGTTTTTTAAGTTAATGTAGCTTTTATTTTGGCTCACCGTCATTGAATAAGTAAACAAAATTTGCATAAAAATTTTAATCTTCTTTTGCTAAATGGCTGTCTCTAAATTTGGTTCTGACGTAATTTACAAATTAACTTACGTAACGAACTTCTATATTCGTATATTTTTCTTCTGGCAAAAAAAACGTTGCAGATATAGTTGCAGATTTTATCAGATATGAGGATGAAACCTATGTGAGAGGGTTTTCTGATACGTAGAATATGACGGTTGGATTTTCATTAAAATTAGTTCACCTGTAGGGGATGTATCTTCCCTCTTTGAAAAATCAGGTACATTTTCTCAGGCTCGTGGCCTTTGATGAGCAATGCTAGACTTAATAAAATTTATATATTTAGAATCAGCATTATAAGCTCATTCTTTTGATATACTTATTTAAATCAAAATTTTAATTTTAAAAGTTTCAATTACTGTTGAGCATCATCGCTTGTTTTTTTTATTATTACGTATACGTTATTGAGAATATTATGGTGGTCTGTTCTAATCCAAAGCCACCCAGTGTAAGTTAAAATTTTGAACAAAATTTAAATAAAATAACCCAGAATCACACAGGACCTTTAATTAGAATAGATAGCTCTTTTGAAAGCACTAAAAAAAACTGTAGCGTAAAGAGTGAGGTATTGACTTGGGGGAGAACCTCCTCATTTATGTAATAATTTCTTTCGTTTTAAGTTCTAATGTTGCTCCTTACTTTCAGTTGAAAAAACTTTTTTTTTTATTTAATTTCGGATCGTTTTTTTAAATAATGCTTGGAAATCCGGCGCACACTTCATAGAAATGTCCCTTACCCCAAAGAAACATCATCCACAGAAAGATTTTCCCGAGTAACCCCTTGCTCCAGCCCCCCCCCCTGAAAACAATCCTTCCTGAAAATGTCTATAAACTTCCCAAATAACCAATACAATATATAAGCAATGGGCAAAGTTCATAACTTGCAGCCCTTCCCCTGGAAACTGTGGAGAATTAAGTCATCCTAAAAGACATATTTATTAAATTTTCAACTATGCTGAACAAAATGGCTATCTCAAAATTTTAATTGGGTGACTTTGAGAAAAAAATGAGCGTGGGAGGTGGCCTAGTTGCCCTCCATTTTTGGAGGGCACGCATCGCGATCTTTCCTCGAGCAAAAAATGCAAATTTCCACTTTTTTGCAGATAGGAGCGTGAAACTTCTTTAATAGGGTTCTCTGATAAGCTGAATGAGATGGTGTAATTTTCATTAAAGTTAATTAAAAATGCAAAATTCCACATTTTTGCAGATAGTAGTTAGAAGCTTCTTCAATAGTGTTCGGTGATAAGCTGAATCTGATTGTGTGAATTTCGTTGAAATTAATTAAAAAAAATTGCAATTAAAACAAAATTTTATAGTTAAAAAAAAATTGACTTGTGAGAAAGTCAAACTTTAGCGTAAAGAGTGAGGCGTTGAGGAGGGTACAGCCCCTTTCATGTATTGAATAATTTCTGTTTATTTTAAGTTTTAACGTCGTTCCTTACTTTCAGTTAAAAAAAACTTGTTTTTTTTTTTATTTTATCTGTGAACGTTCTTTAATTATTGCAGGTTTTGATTTTGGCTCACCGTGCATGAATAATTAAAACAAAATTTGCATATTAATTTTACTTTTATTTGGTTAAATGGCTTTTTCGAAACTTGCTGAATTTTATTTACGAACGTTTTTATTAGTAATAAATATACTTAACTTACGAATTAACTTACGTAACGAATTTCTATATTCATATATTTTTAATACGTATATTAGGGGGTTTGCCCCCTAGTCAATACCTTGCTCTTTAAGCTAAAGTTCGAATTTTGTTCCAATTCTTTAAAATGACCCCTTAATCACAAAGGCTGTTAATTGGGAATAAATAGCTCTTATGAAAGTACTAAAAAATCTTCAGCTTAAAGAGCGAGGCATTGACTAGAAGGTGAACCCAATCATATAGCTAATATTTTTTGGTTAGTTTTAAGTTTTGATGTTGCTCTTTACTTTCAGTTGAAAACTTGTTTTTTTATATTTAATTTCTGATTTTTTTTTTTAAATAATGATGGGAAATCCGGCGCCCCCTTCATAGCAATGTCCCTTCCCCCATGAAATGTTCCTTCATGAAAAGATCCTCCCATATAACCCCCGACCCACCCCCAGTCCCCACTACCAGAAAACTGAAAACGTCTGTATACTTCCCAATAACCAATACAATATGTTAACATTGGGTAAAGTTCATAACTTTAAGCCCTCCCCCTGGGGGCCTCGAGGGATTAAGTCATCCTAAAAGACATAGTTATAATATTTTCGACCATGCTGAACAAAATGGCTATCTCAAAATTTTGATCGGGTGACTTTGGGAAAAAAATGAGCGTGCGAGGGTGCCTTGTTGCCCTCCATTTTTTTTGGTCACTTAAAAAGGGCACTAGAACTTTTAATTTCCGTTCCAATGAGCCCTCACACGATATTCTAGGATCACTGGGTCGATACGATCACCCCTGGGAAAAAAAAAACAAATAAACACGCATCCGTGATCTTTCTTCTGGCAAAAAATGGAAAATTCCACATTTTTGTAGATAGGAGCTTGAAACCTCTACAGTAGGGTTCTCTGATACGCTGAATATGATGGTGTGATTTTCATTAAGGTTCAATAACTCTTAGGGGTCTTTCCCCCTTTTTTCGAGAATCAGCCAAGTTCTCTCAGGTATGTAGATTTTTATGGTCATACCTACAGTTGATGAAACTTATATATTTGAAATCAACATTAAAATTTGATTATTTTGATGTAACTACTATTATAAAAATTCCTTGTTTTTGAGTTCCGATTACCATTGAGCCGGGTCGCTCCTTACTTACAGTTCGTTACCACGAACTGTTTGATACTGAGATTTAGCTAGTGCCGACTTCAGACAATCTTAGTTTTTCATGAATTTTTTTAAAGTAATCAGGAAATTCTATAGAAAATCTGATTGGCTTAAAATTAGCACTTGCTAAATCATAGTGTTAGCAAATCGTATTGAGAGTGCTTCTTAAAGGAACTAGTTCTTTCCTTTTTTGAAATCCTTTGTTTTGAAATTTTTTTACAATCTAAACTTTTTTCTGTCTTTTCCTCTATTACTATTATTTTTTTCACAAAATTTTATCAGTTTTTTCTCCAGTTAATATTCATAGATCCAAACAGAATCGTTGAGGTGTTTGAACTCGTTACAATACATCAAACATAATTTTCGGCTTTTGTACTAAAGACGGTGCTTCCAACATCGCTTTAGCACCAGTTTAGCCATTAAGAACAAAAGCCCTGCCCTGTCAAAGATGAATGAAATATATATTTAATTCCTTATAGGGCTCAGTCTCTATGAATATAAATACGGACATATGGTAAATCAAAAGTCATTTTTGTTCTTGCATTGATTTCGCTCTCTGAATCATTATTGAATAGACTACGCCAGGGTGAAGACTAATATAGTCATTCACTAATTATTATGCGCATTTTTTTCTTCTAAAAGGGAAAAACTGAGGTTATCCAAATCAGTCACACTTAACTTTTTTTTTTCTCGACTCACAGAAGTAAATGAATTTGAAAGGATTGATAGTTCAGATTTAGAAAATCTGAAAACATGATCAGGATTAGCATCTCACAGAGCACTTAGCAGCTTCGAAAAGGGGGAGACTATAAGTCACCCATCCTGTGTAATTGCTTGTACCAGAAGAATTTAATAGGATGGGTTCGGAAGGCCGAAAATAATAAAGAAAATTAATGCGGTAGTAAAAGTTTTAAAATTGTTCTTTATTATTTTTTTTTTTACTTTAATATTCAAGAGTACTTACATAAACTGAGAAGGTCAGCCGTTTTGGTAGTAGGTAGCTTACAGGAAGAATCCCTATAGGTACCGTTGATTATGGCCAACTCCATAAGCTGTCTCTTTTTCAGTTCATCTTCACCATCAGCCTATAAAATAAATAAATAAATCTCATTTATTCTTCTTCATCTGAGCAAGATTAAATATTACAGGTTTAGTCAGTGGCACGGTTAGTATTCGGCTCTAGATGGTGTCTTAGCATAAACAAAATTACATTATCAGCCAATTTTGACGAATTATGCACTAAAAAAACAAGAAAGCAATGAAGAAACTTGATTTACGAGAGCTAAACTTGATCAACATAAACTTCAACCAATTATTATCATTACAATTGTATAAGAATACGCAGTGGTGTCAATTCACAAAACTTTAGGGGGTGGTGGGGGGGGGCAAAATATATTTTTCAAATCTTGGGTGACAAAATTGTTTTATCAATTTTTTCAATGAAAATATCAAAAAAGGCGTTTTTCAATAAGAATGTTTTTTTTTCAAAATCTAGGGGATAGGAAGGGGCAAAAATGCAGGGAGAACATACCCCTCCCCTCCCACTCCAATTGATACAATTGGGAAAATGGAGCCAGTACTTTTTAGGGGGTGAGATCGAACTTAGTCGGTAAACGCAGCAGTTTTACCGACCCCTGCCGTGAGTTTACAGATGGTGCCACAATTTTCCATTTGGTTAAAAAGAAAACAGCATTAAAATAGTGACATGACGTGTACCAAAATTTGAATCTCGATTGGTAAATGCAGTGGTTTAAGTGACTCGTGCAGTGATTATACGTATTGTATTTGAAACGGACATTATGCTAATTTTTGACAAAACAGCCGGTAAAAATGACCAGCCAGTCGGTAAAATCTCTTATTCCCCCCCCCAAAAAAAAATGGCTAGTAACGACCCTGTCTGTATTATATATATATATATATATATATATATATATATATATATATATATATATATATATATATATATATATATATATATATATATATATATATATATATATATATATATATATATATATATATATATATATATATATATATATATATATATATATATATATATATATATATATATATATATATATATATATATATATATATATATATATATATATATATATATATATATATATATATATATATATATATATATATGTATGTATGTATGTATGTATGTATGTATGTATGTATGTATGTATATATATGTATATGTATGTATGTATATGTGTGTGTGTGTGTGTGTGTGTGTGTGTGTATGTATATATATATATATATATATATATATATATATATATATATATATATATATATATATATATATATATATATATATATATATATATATATATATATATATATATATATATATATATATATATATATATATATATATATATATATATATATATATATATATATATATATATATATATATATATATATATATATATATATATATAAATTGAAATGGAGTAAACAACGCACTTTCGCTGAATTTTTTTACGAGATTGAAAAGTCTACAAAGTTTAACTTTTAGGAAACGAATTAATACATAAAATAAATAAATCATACCGTGGAAAATTATATCTTTTTCTTTTTTTTACTGGTTGTCATACATTCCAGGACTAGCATTAGGAACAGGAAAAATGGGATTTTCTGTGAAGGCGCTTGGTTTTTAGGAATAATAAATCAAAGAAACAAAGAGGGCTTTGACAAACCAGAGCGAAAGAACAAAGGAATAGGGGAAATATAATTTATTTTCATTTAAGACCTGATGGATGAGCTTCAAGTAAACGGAAGCGATATTAGTCATTCTATGTTAGGATTACCAGAACTTGTCAAGGAGTACAGAGATTTCCAAGTTTTCAAGTTAGAAAAAACAATTGCTGGTTCTACCGAAGAAGCAGCAGACCTATTACTGAGGGCTGAAACTAGCCAAGAGGCCATAATTTCCCAATATGCATTAAAAACAGCTTTTATGCATTTAAGTAGGATAACTTCAAAGCCTTCCGAAAAGGCGATTTGAAAATTTTACACGCAGTTAAATTGTAATAAATTTTGCTAATTTTTTTTAATTAAATTCCGTAGTTATAAATCAATCCTTACAACTGACTGTCACGCAAGAATTTGTTCCAGGACAGTCAATATTTTGGAGGAAAGTCGGGAAAAAATTCAAATATAGCAATAGTCAGTACTTGTGCATTATATGTCACCCACCACTATATACTGTACAAGGAAATACTGCAGGAAACTAGACAAACGGGATTTTGGTAGCTAAATGGATGGCAAAGCGTGATTTAAAATTGCGTTTACAATATTTAAACTGTTGTTTTTTGGGGTTTAGGGGGGGGGGAGGTACCTAGGTTAGGTTACGCTATTAAGCTATGCTTTTAATAGCGTATTTAGTATATGCTATGCTTTACCCCCCCCCAAGTACAAACATATAGCCCAAATTTGTTTCTAAACTATTAAATATTCGTCCTATTTTATTTTATTTCATTAGCATTAACCAAACTTGACTACTTTCGTGGGTGCCGTATACTGCACAAGTACCCAATAGTTTTACGCTCCCTAATTTTAAAAAGTACACAACAGATTATCCGAAGTGAGGAGGGATGGAATTCGTCAAAACCGATGACGAGGAAAAATTATACAAAAATGAAAATAATATTAAAGATGGAATTTTAGGTAGAAAACGGTCTCTAAGATCCCCCCCTCCACCTGCACCCGTGGACTTGCTTAACACCAAAAACTTTTATTCAGTGGTCAATATCCCTATTTTATTACCAACTAAATATTATAAAAACCAATTGAGAACCTGAAAGCCTTAAAGGGTAACTAGTACTAAACAGACGCTAAAGAATAGGAGGATTAATGGGACCTTCTTGGGAGGATGTAAAGAGGCTTTGAATAAATTGGGATGGAGGAGGAGCATGCGTTTCCATGTTGGCCTCAGGCCGCTTGGTGCTGCAGCTAGGTGTTAGTAGTAGTAATAGTAGTATAAGAATCATTATGCACGTGGCAAAACAGCGAAAAATCAGCAATAGTTTTACAAAAGTCACTAACTTATTTTATGAAATAATTTTTATTTTGCCGTAGGCCTATACTACTTCCAATTATTTAGTCAATATAAAAAAAAATTATAAACTATACTAATTGAAACCAGACGATCCAAAACAAAACCATTACTTTATCAAAATATTTCTTTTTTATTATTTAATACGCGTCTTACATAGATTATAGTATGATGAGTATGATCTACAAACACTAGATTGTATATGCAGTATAAACTATGCTAATTGAAACCAGACAATCCTAAACAAAACCCTTACTTATCAAAACAATTTTATTTTATTTAATATGCGTCTTACATAGATTATAGTATGACCAGTATGATCTACAAATACTAGATTGTATATGCAGTACTTAGTTCCAAAATTTAGAAAACTGAAAATAAGAAATGATCTCTTTGGACGTTAGATATAACATTTGAATATTAGAATTGCAAGTAATTCCAGTTTAATTTTCTTTAAAAATACCGGTTTCTAGGCACATATTTCTTGGCAATCTCAAGCAACATGATTTAGCAAACGTCTTTTTTTTGCACTCGAAAGATTCTACATAAAAAAGAGAAGATTTAGTGCGAGAAGATAAATCTGCTTTGGATAAACAGCGGAATTTCTACATTTAATTAAAGTAAATTTAATGCCTTCTTGAACTTTTCTCACTATTTCTACATTTAATTAAAGTAAATTTAATGCCTTCTTGAACTTTTCTCACTATTTAACAGTAGTGAAAAGTAAAAAGAGGTGGCAAATACTAATGCTACTCTATATGTCATTTACTGATCTAAAAAAATATCACTTTAGATTATCTTCAAGATTACTGACATCCTCATATCGTCATGACCGTAGATTAAAGTTTCTGTTTAGGCTTATTGAGGAAATGCATAGTGTTGTAACTCGTAAAATTGGTCACGGTAAAATTGGGTATTTTACGTATTTTACCGTAATTTTACGGATCCCTGTAAATGGTATTTTACCTATTTTACCGGTATTTTACCTATTTTACCGATATCTTACATATTTTACGATGCCTTGCAATTTTCACAGCACAAAAGCGCGGAGAGTCTGACAGAAAAGGGATTGAAGATAATTTTGTTTTATGTATAGCTGTGTATAGCCCCAGTTTAAAAGTCCGTCTGTCTGACTTCAGTCTCTTGTTATCAGAACGATAAAGTGCACTACAGTAGCCTACAGATTATTGCAGTTTTAAAATGCTGAAATGTTAGCTGAAATAAAATTATATTGGGTTTGTGTACCAATTCTAAATAAGAATCTGAGGCTGCTTGAGGAAACATGCGTTGTGACCTTTAAAGAATCATAACTATATACAAGTGGAATATGAGCTAACGTTCCTGGCATCCGTATATTTCTTTATCGATCAAGCGGCTTTTTGAGACACTGTATCCAAAATTGGAATTCCGTTGCAGTCTGAGAAACAAATTAATTTTGAATGCAGTTAATTTTTAAATATAGCACCTAATGTCTTTCTTTTTTTCAAGTTTTTCAACAAGCACATATCCCGTTCCAACGAGAATGTAGAAATAATTTTATTTAGGAAGCCTGAGCAACGGAGGCTCCAATTAGAGAAGAGGGCTATTTGATCCCCTAGATTTTCTGCCCCCTCCTAGAATGCAAAATCCATTTTGTGTATCTTCATTGAAAAATACCAGATTTCGGTATTTTCATTGTGAAAAATTTAAAAATACAAAAATTGCCACCACTATTTTAAAAACAGACAAAAGAGTGATTTACTCGGCTACTGAATTGAATGAAGATTGAATTTGAGTTTTCCTACTTCACGGTGAAATTTCTTTTTGGATGAAATTAGAGAAATTAGCATACTTAATCTTAAGCCAGGAAGTTGTATAGCATATACATACCATACGACGAATAGTGCACAATGCCTTAGTTATTTAGGTTTTTTCAGTTTAGGAACACAACCTGATTATTTTTTTTTCATTTTCTTTTTTTGGCGATCCTTACCAAGCAAACATTTAAAGTCAACACAACCAGGAAGCGACAAAAGTATGTGGAGGAAGACAGAGTTGAGCACAAACAATATCAATAGTAGTTTGTTTTCATAAAATCAAGATCCTTCCTCTAAAATAAACTTTCGCTTTCTTGCACATATTTACTCAGTCAATTGTTTGGACTTTTATAGCTACATTTTCAATCTTTAAATTATTTGCCCAACATTTTTAGTTTTTGGGCGTAAAGCACCAACTACCAATAGAAACACCCAACGAAACCAAGCTTTAAAGACAAGATATTTCAGTCATTTATAGTATAATTTGCAAAAACACGACTAAACGTATTTAAAATGTAACACATCGTAGGGTAAAAACGCAAGTATCATTAATCTCGGGAGAGGGTGGGGGTATGGCAGTAGCAATTTTAGGCCTCATAGCCTGGGGGACAAGGTACACCATAGGAGAGTAATAATGAAAGAAAATTAATGCAGATGTCAGAAAAACTGGAGAGGAAGCTGCCCCCGCCTTGTCTAGGCCTAAGACCACAACTTGGGGGGGGGGGCTTTAAAGACACCAAAATTACAACCGACACCTTGAGAATACAATCCAAACCGTCATTAATAGACGCATTTGCTTAGCCCTTGGTCGCCAAATATGTAAATGAGACTATATGCTAGATTCATTTCGTCCAGAAGCTTTTAAAGTTTCTTCTGATGGGTTCTGGTTTTACATCCCCTTCAATCTGAAATTTGGGGGGATTTTTTTATATATATATAAACAATGGTTAGGAGACAAATTCACGTTAGGCTTCCCAGGCACGTACAATGTAATTTTGTGGAGGATGCAGAACAAGTAAACGCGATGTACAAAAACAATAGAAATTTCTTTTTCAGGTGAAAGTATGTTTCATGATTTGGAGGAAGATTAACTACTTGCCACCAGGATATCCAATAGAGGGAGGCGAATGTGTTTGAAAGTTTTTTGGCTTTGTTTTTCGGGCGGGGGGAGGGCCTATATTCCAGCTTACAGACCTGTAAAGCTATGAAGAAGACATCCCAGAGCCTTGACACATGAGTTCTGGTATATAATGATAAGCAATAAGTTTTACTTAAGCGTTTTTATAGTAGTTTCTATGCAGAAGAAAAATATATATCTCTCAGCTATTCCTGAGATTTGTAAAGTTATGTTTATCCTTATGAGCTGTATAAAACAGAGCACTTCCGATAGATCATATGAAAATAAGAGAAATGTAATGAAAGTGGAGAAGGTGAACTAATATGTAAAGAGAAGATTACATTTACAACCTAATATGTAAAGAGAAGGAGAAACTATATCCAATAGAGATACTGCAAAATTCTAAAAGCAAAGATTGAAAAATTGTTTCATTCCTGCAAGGCCATATCCAAGTTTTTTTTTATAGGGAGGGGGAGGGGATAACAAAAAAACTCAAAAACGCATAAAAATGTATTTATATCGATTTTTATGTTTTTACGAGTCAGACGGAGATTTCGGGGGGGGGTCAAACTCCCGAGCCCCCCCCCCGGGATACGGCCTTGCATTCCTGAATAAAAAAGCTTCAGTCTTTTAGAAAGGTTTTATTTCTTAAATAATGTCACCGCGATATCCCAAAACTGGATATTAAAACATGACGACCAATTAACGAAAAAGAAGTTGGAGAAATGTACCTTATCTAGTTAAACAATTGAATAAACATCCATAAAATCAGTTCGATAAAGTTTTTAATTTTTGGAACCGAAGTGAACCTATAAGCAAAAATACCGAGCAATACTCTATTTCTAACCATAAAAAAATTTCCAAATTTTTGAGGTGCAAACGTTTTATTGAAAATTACCACAATATCCCGCAATTTAAAACTGAAATAAGACTGATTGACAGATAAAAAAATATAAATTGCACTTTTTTATAGAAAAACATCAACTAAAGAAGGTCAATTTCTACATCCTGGCGCCAAGTAAAATAAATTGAAGTATATATCAATGGTTTATTTGCATATTCAACATTTTGATTTTTTTTTTTTTCAGTGTATAACAAAGTTCACACAAGTACATTATAATAACCAATTATCCTCATAAAAGTTATCGTTTTTCCACGGAAATTGGAGGCTTATTTTGTAAATATTTAACAAATATTTAATATTCGTTTAATCAAAATATTTAATTAGATATTTAAATTATTTAAAATTTAATATTTAAATATTGAATTTCATATTTAAAATGTATTTAATTAAACAATACGAAATGTATGCAGGGAATCATTTATGAGCAATTTTTAGTGTTTGAAATCGATCATGTAATTTTGTGCCTTCAACAGTAGGCTACTCTTAATGTCAAGAAATGAAGCAAAATAGCGGCAAATCGAGATTCCATAACTGACATAGGGGCAAGGTGAACACACTAATTTCCAAATTTGGTTAGTTTTAAGTAATGTAAACTGTAAACATTGGAGTAAACTGAAATAATCTAACAAATATTTAATATTTGTTTAATCAAAATATTTAATTAAATATTTAAACCTTTTAAAATTCAATATTTAAATATTGAATTTAATATTTAAAATTTAAATATATTACATACATTTAATTAAACAATACGAAATGTAGGCTATGCAGGAAATCATTTATAAGCAATTTTTTGTGCTGGAAATCAAACATGTAATTTTGTGCCTTCAACAGTAGGCTACTCTTACTGTCAAGAAATGAAGCAAAATAGCGGCAAATCAAGATTCCATAGCGGACATAGGGACAAGGTGAACACACTAATTTCCAAATATGCCAATCAATTCACTCACAAATGTATCCCCTTCTCTCACCTGATCTTAGGCATTAGTTGAACTTTATCTTTGAATTTTAGAATAGTTAAGACTATGTTAATATGCCCAATATTGGTTAGTTTTAAATAATATAAACTGTAAATAAATACGCTTATTGCACCCTTCAGCAAAGGTGGTTATTTTTTGTTCATCTCAACACAAATTGAAGAATTGAATGCTACATATATATTTATTTGTTGTTGTCACTCTTAAAGGTCGTATCGAACATTTACACATTTTTGAGATAATTATCAAACACACTTTGCTAAGCTTCTCTCAAAGGGAGGATCAGTAAGACCAGTGATGTCAATTCTAAAAAAAATAGGCGGGTGGGGGCAAAATTATTTTTTCCAAAACCAACGAAAAAAAACACACTGATTTCAAATATACTAATCAATTCAATCACCAATACACCCCCCTCCCCACCTGCCTATCATAAAGTAAGAATTTCATTATTCTAGTGTTTTCTTTCAGTTTTTAGACATTTCTTGGGCTGTATATGGGACTACCAGAGGGAGGGGATACATTCGTGAGTGAATTGATGATTATTATATTTGGAAAAAGTAGGCCTATAAAAAAGGAATCGATTAGTGTGTTAACCTTGTCCCCATGTCAGTTCTTGAATCTCGATTATATTGACCGAGATTGCCTTGAAGTCTATTGACCCCCCCCCCCCCCGCGCGCCCAGAGAAGAGTATTATAATGGAAGGAAACATTGTAGTCTGATTAATAAAGCCACTCTTATTTTATAAAGTAATAATTCCATTGTTTTAGTGCTTTCTTTTAACTATTATTTATTCCTTGGGTTATATTTGGGACCATCAGGGGGGGGGGGCATATGTTACAAAAACAAACCAAAGGCATTGAAGTACTAATTGTAACAGAGAAGCATTAGAGTAATCTATCTATTTTAATATCTCTTTAATTTCATTCGTTTACGTCTGTGACGTGTTTCATAGCCTAATCATATTATTTCTTCAGAAAATGGAATGGTAGCCTACTCCCGTACAATCCAGAACACACTCGAGAAGTTTGCTGTATGTAACAAAACCGGTTTCATAGCTACGAAGCACAGTTTATAGAATTAGAAGAAAAAATTCCTTATTTTCACAAATTTCATCAACCCCCCGCCCCTTTTTTTTTTAAAATCCTACATAGGCCGATCAGTTGAGTCCACTGTAAATAAATAATAGATTGAGTCATAATTTGTATATAAATTAAGTCATACCTGTGATATGGGACACTTGCAAACCACTTGGCTGGCTCACCAAGTTTTTTTCTGTTTTCGCAATTACGAATAATGCACTTTGTAACCATTTCACATTGATTGACGAAAACCCACTAACCCACTAATGCAGAAATAAGTGGGAGGAGCTTTTTGTTCGCACCGAGAATGAAGACCAGAAATGATCTGCGATAAACTTACTGGATAATTCTATAAACTGTGCTACGAAGACAGATGACTCGTCACAGAATGCATTGGACTTCTATAATTTAGGCTATATATTTGCACATTAGGGTGGGGGGGGCTATGATTAGGCTGGTTACCCCCCCCCCCCTAATGTGCAAATATATAGCCCAAATTATTCTATTACATAAACTAAAGTATTGTATAAACTAAAGTTATGATTAACCTAACTTCACTCCTCGATTGTGTTCCGGATTGTACGGGAGTACCAATGGAATTTATGGAGAGAAATAGCACCACCTTTTATAAACTTGATTGACAATAATGTATGTTTGCCAATCAGGCAAATGCCAAACTTGAAAAATTGCCTTTGGCTTCATTTAAAGTTCAAATACCAATGGAATACCTGATGTAAAAAAGAGAAAAATGTCGGGACATGTTTCTTGTGATAGCCGTGGAAGACCCAAATTCATTTTTCTTCCTAAAAAATTTTCAGGGATCAGTTAAAACCAAAATAGGTTCAAATATTTCCTTCTTCAAAAATTGGCTGAACCACGAAGGATTTCGTTGAACCCCTTTTGATGCATCGAAAAGCTGATTGACAAATGCAGGAAATCCCACGCTAAGACCAAAAATACATTCTTAGGTAATGGGACCCATTCGGAGAGGTTGCATCTGCGAGTGAATTAATTATTATATTTCGAAAGAACACAAAAAAAAGGAATCGAGAGATGTCCACCCTGTCCCCGCATCAGCTATGGAATCAAGTTTTTATTTATCAAAATAACTCTATACCTTTTTTTACCCTTTTTTTTACCTTTTTTTTTACCACGTTGTTGTATTTAACTATTGTTGCAATGTCAAACTTTGAGCCAAAACATTTTATATAAGTAAACTCTCTTTTTTTAGATAAAATACTTTGAAGTTAAAACATATGACCTTTACTAACCCCTTTACTGAAAAAATAAACAAACAAATTGATTATCAAATCATAATAAAGACCCTGGTTAAAAATCCAATTAAACATAGGTCATCCTATTTCCTATGTATGAGGAGGGGGTTACCAAGCCCTACCCAGGTCTTTACGCTGAAGTATAACGTAAGCTTTATTGAGAGCACAATAAGAATTGATGAGGAACTTCAATATTTTCAGACTTTTCTGTAGAGAGCAGAGGGCTAGGGACAGCGGTCTCCCTTCTTTCACATCAGATAATTTAAGTTTGTTTTATGTCTTAACGACACTTTATAATTCCCACTAAAAAAAACATTATTAAACTTGTGTCTGTTTTTAATATAACATTCAAGGGTATCTGAAGTATGAAGTTTTTACACTCAACTTCACACTAAACTTTTTGAAAAAAAAAGGTACCAACAGGGCCATTTCGGGATTTTTTTTTGGGGGGGGGGGCACAAAAAATGCATCAAAAATAGGTTTTATGTTTTTTATTATGTTTTTATGAGTTGGATAGATATTTCGGGTGGGGAAGGGGGATGAAACCCCGTAGCCCCTCCTTTGAACGTGGCCTTGGGTACCAACGACATTCTTTTTTTTCGAAATTATGAAATAATAAGAGTAGTTCATATTTTACCAATAAGGTAAAACATTACACCTATAGTCTATACCTATATTTTTATATACCTATATTTTATACCTATATTGGTACTTGTCGGTTACTGGGAACATATTCAAGAATTATGCTTAGTTTACATCTCAGAAAACCGGTTTAATAGCTACAAAAACCAGTAATGGATGATACAATGCATTGGACTTAAACAGAATGCATTGGACATGTATAATTTGGGTTATACATTTGCACATTAAGGGTGGTGGTGGGGGCTATGTTAGATTACTTTAAGTTGGATTGGGTTAGGTTTCCATAATTTTGTTCCTAAAGTGTTATTTTATCATCACGTTTTGTTATTTTTCATTAGGATTAATCCAACTTCACTTTTTGGGTGTGTTTCTAATAACCAACAATTAGCCCTATATTTATACCTATATTTTATCTTTTACCAATAAGGTAAAAGATAAACACACTTGTAGCGGATTGGGGGTTACTTCGGAGGATCTTTCCATGGAGGAAGGGACATTGCTATGAAGGGGCGCCGAATTTCCCAGCATTATTTTAAAAAAGATCAGAAATCAAATAAAAAAAGTTTTCAACTAAAAAAGTAGCCCTATTACCGACAAGTAGCCCTATATTTATACCTATATTTTATCTTTTACCAATAAGGTAAAAGATAAACACACTTGTAACGGATTGGGGGTTACGTCGGAGGATCTTTCAATGGAGGAAGGGACATTGCTTGAAGGGGCGCCGAATTTCCCAGCATTATTTTAAAAAAGATCAGAAATCAAATAAAAAAAGTTTTCAACTAAAAAAGCAGCCCTATTACCGACAAGTAGCCCTATATTTATACCTATATTTTATCTTTTACCAATAAGGTAAAATATAAACACACTTGTCGCTGAGTTCATCATTATATTTCGTAAAAAATAAATAATATATTAATATACAGGCACACCCCAAATCCCAAAGCCTTACGCTTTGTCAATCTGGGAGTAATCGATATAACCTGCATCAGATTTAAGTAACAAAAGGCTACCGTAATGAAATAGCTTTAAGTAACTGTCTTATACCCCATTTTCCTACAGATTTCACGGTAAATTCTACAAGAGGAAAAAGTACATTAAACATACAAATGTACAATGCATTAAAAGAGAAGATCTAAGGACTGATGCCAAAATCCTGAAGTATAGTCCATATTAACTCATTGCAACACCACTACATCAACATATCCAAATACAATATTAGTGGGTCAATGACTTAAGCAACATATTTCTACAAATGGAGTCCCAATAAATACCAAATAATTACAATTCTCATAAATTAGCATTCCACCTTTTTTGTTCACAGGTTTTATGCATTACTATTAAGGCTACTCAAATATGCCATGCTCAGTTTTTCACCTAGTACCAATTCGGGTTTATAATTGTCAATCAAAGGTCTACTATCCTCTTTGGATCAAGTTCATAAATTGCAGCTTATATCAATAAACAAAATAATCAGGCTTCAGCAAAAAGGATTAAATATACAGTAGAAGCCAAGATAATACTTTTATCCTTTAGAGTAGGCTACCTCCTAGCAAATGACAGAAAGTATCACTACTGCTGCAATTTGAACGAGTCACAATTAAATTCTCTCAGAAATGTCTGTCCAGTGGTGGGATTAATCCATTTTAGTCTATTATTTAAATGCCAAAACCTATAACAAGAAAGGGTCCCCACATTGAGAGGGGGCAAACAGGTCCTACGTTGTAGGAGCCCACAAACTATCCCAGAAGAAGAAATGCATGCTACTCCATAATGAATGTATATTCACATTATAATTCTTCCCTTACCTTTTTCAAACATTCTAACAGTTTCTAACATTTTCTAACCTTTCCTTTCCCTCAAAGTGGTTTCTCTGTCTTTAACACGGTAGATAAATTTAACATCTATTTTATATTTATGTACAGCATTTTTCATTGTTTAAAAAAAATAGAGTTGTGAGAAAGACAAACTTTAGCGTAAAGAGCGAGGCGTTGAGGAGGGGACAGCCTCTTTCATATACGGAATAATTTCTGTTCGTTTTAAGTTTTAATGTCGCTCCTTACTTTCAGTTAAAAAAAACTTGTTTTATTATTTAATTTTTGAACGTTTTTGAAAAATAGCAGGTTTTGATCTTGGCTCACCGTACATGAATAATTAAAACAAAATGTGCATATTAATTTACTTTTATTTGGTTAAATGGCTTTCTCGAAACTTATTTAATTTTATTTACGAACGTCTTTATTAGTAATAAATATACGTAACTTACGAATTAACTTACGCAACGAACTTCTATATTCATATATTTTTAATACGTATATTAGGGGGCTCGACCCCTAGTCAATACCTTGCTCTTTAAGCGAAAGTTCGAATTTTGTTCCAATTCTTTAAAAATGACCGCTTAATCACAAAGGCCGTTAATTAGAATAAATAGCTCTTATGAAAGTATTAAAAAATCTTTGGCTTTAAGAGCGAGGTATTGACTAGGGGGTGAACCCAATCATATATGTAATATTTTCTATTCGTTTAGAGTTTTGATGTTGCTGCTGTTGCAGTTGAAAACCTTGTTTTTTTATATTTAATTTCTGATCTTTTTTTTAAATAATGCTGGGAAGTCCGGCGTCCCCTTCATAGCAATGTACCTTCCCCCATGAAAACTTCCTTCATGGAAAGATCCTCCCACGTAACCCCGACCCATCCACCTCCCCCCACCACCAGGAAAGATCCCCCTGAAATCGTCTGTATACTTCCCAATGACCAGTGCTTTATGTTAACATTGGGTAAAGTTCATAACTTTCAGCCCTCCCCCCGGGAACTTCGGAGGACTAAGTCATCCTAAAAGAAATGCTTATAATATTTTCGATCATGCTGAACAAAATAGCTATCTCAAAATTTTGATCGGGTGACTTTGGGGAAAAAATGAGCGTGGGAGGGGGCCTAGTTGCCCTCCATTTTTTTTGGTCACTTAAAAAGGGCGCTAGAGCTTTTAATTTCCATTCCAATGAGCCCTCCCATCAAGTATTAAAAGTAGGATAAAGATAAAGTTTTAAAGAGTTTTGAGAAGTTTTAAAAGTAGGATAAAAATAAAGTTTAAAGAGAATTGAGCAGCCAAAGGGGAAAGGTAAGATGAGCAATAAATGTAAAGGAAATTAATTGAAGGGATAATGAGAAATTCTACCTATTAGTATTTTTTTGTAAAGGTAGAGTTTTTCATTTTTATCTCTTTTTTTTTTTTTTTTTTTTTTTTTTTATATTTTTATTTTGGGGGTTGGGGCTAAACGTAAATTATATATCGGGGGAAATAGAGGTTGATGAAAATGGATTTGAAAAGTGTAATTTAAGGTCACGATGGAGGGGGTGCCCTAAGGGGGAAGGGCAGCCTGAGATATCGGATGAACCTAAAAGGTATATGAAATTTGAAATGTAGTATACCTCTATTTTTATAACCTGATATATTTTGGAATGCTCAATTTTATATAAATTTAATATATGGATTTTTTTTTGAAGAAGTTTTTTTTTTAAGAAAAGAGTTGGTGACTTTATATAAATTATGAAATATTCTTCAAGAAAATTTGAAAGTCACCGAGAGGAGAGGAGGTGGGAATTAATTAAAAAAAAAAAAAAAAAAAAAAAAAAAAAAAAAAAAAAAAAAAAGAGCCCTCCCATGATATTCTAGGACCACTGGGTTGATACGATCACCCCTGGGGAAAAAACAACGAATAAACCCGCACCCGTGATCTTTCTTCTGGCAAAAAATGCAAAATTCCACATTTTTGTAGATAGGAGCTTGAAACCTGTACAGTAGGGTTCTCTGATACGCGGAATATGATGGTGTGATTTTCATTAAGGTTCTATAACCTTTAGGGGTCTTTTCCCCCTTTTTCGAAAATCAGCCAAATTTTGTCAGGCGCGTAACTTTTGATGGACTAAACTTGATGAAACTTATATATCTGAAATCAACATTAAAATCTTATTCTTTTGGTGTATCTATTTGTATCAAAATACCGTTTTCTAGAGTTTCGGTTACCATTGAGCCGGGTCGCTCCTTACTTACAGTTCGTTACCACGAACTGTTTGATCACGGAAACGGAGAACGATTAAAAAGATATGTTTCAATACATACCGGCCGTACAAGACCAAACGCATTCCCAACAACAAATGTTTGTTAAACAATTGCAATATAAAGTTCAAGCAGTGGGGGAGGGGGGTAACCAAATGGATCGCAAGGTTTATAGGGCCCCGTATGTCCATGTTTGAAGCTGAATTCATTCAGAAATTTACAGTACAAGGTGGGGCACAAAAAAGGGCCCACATTAAATACTAATATTTCATAATTTTACTGTTTAAAGGCGTTTTTGAAACTTTCTTAACTAACTAAAAAAAAAAAGTAAATGTATTCTTTGTTTCAATTATTGTTTTTCCAAGTATTAAGTACCATTTAATGTAGTGTTTCATTTAAGTGTTTTATCATGATCGCTGATCAAAGTTTATGTTATTTGTGTCTTTCATTTATGTTATTTTACTATGTTCATGGCTGTATAATTGGCTTTAAAATACACTTCTCTATCTTTCTATCTAATATGGAGAATACTTGTACCAAAGACATTTTGCATGCAGAGCCGCTTTACTTTTTACCCTCCTTCCCCCCTAATATGCAAATCAATAGCCTAAACTTATTTCTAAAGTAACAAAGAAACTAACGAAAAAACTTGTGAGTTCTCGAATTTTACACAGCATAAACTCGAGTGAGTGGCGCGTAATACACAAGTACCAAAATTCCTTCCCTCTACGGAAAAAAAAAACTCCAATAAAATTCTCAAATTTGGAAAGCCTTATTTTCCACGGGGGGGGGGGTTATTTTCCGCGGGAGGTATTTTCCGGAAGAGGGGGAGGTATTTTCCAGAAGGGGGGGGGGTTATTTTCTAGCGGAAGGGTATTTTCTGCGGGGGTAAACGCCGGCCATCGATTTTCCCAAGAGCTACTCTAGCACGCGTACATGTAGGGGTCCACAGGCTCGTAAGCATGAAGATTTCCTGGGGGAAGGGGTACATTTTTAGTGGCATGAATTCAACAAAATAGCAAAAAAAAAGGTTGAAATGTACACACAGCATAAGTTTTACAGGGTAAGAAATTTTTTTCAAATAGGGATGCGGGGGCTTCTAAGAGTAGATTTGTAAGTCCTTATTTTACAATTTCTTGGAAAAAGGTCCTTCCGATTAATTTTGAGGGGATTACCCAAGTTCTATCTGCCCCGTGAAGCATTGTAGCAAGTGATACATACAATAAAGGAGACGAGGGAGGCACCATGCACAGGACCCTTATTTTGGGGGATGGGTAGCAATCTCAATGGGTTAAAATGTCCTGTGTTGCCATTAATTAAGCGAAAATGCGTATCTGTGCGTGCAATGTTCTAATTAAAATGGGAGCATATCCAGAAATCGAGTCTCCATGTATAACTTTTTGCATTTAAAGAGGTCGAGGAGAGAAGATTTACGAGACGGTCCCAAAACCTAACAAGCTCATTTTGAACAAAAAAAAAAAAAAAAACTGTAACTAGCGATACCAACCGTTATTTAAAATCCAAGCCAAAGTAATCCAAATGATTAAAACATTTACAAGTCAATGCAGTCAAACTATTGAAAATAATTGCCAAAATTACTCTGTATCATCACAAGCAGCAAAGTAGCATTAACATTCTAAACTTTTTATAATCATCTTCAACTGCATCTAAATTGAAAACACTGTCGCCATTAGTCGGTATGAGGGAAAAAACTCTTTTATCTTTTAAGTACTTTCGCTAAGTACAAGAAGCAGGTTTACAGCTATTTATCAGACTGTCATTTACTATCCTGTTGACAAAAATGAAGTTTGGTAATTGAAACTCAAAATAAAATGGTATAACACGTGCTTCTTAATGAAGAACATTATTCTGCCTAACTCGAGATGAGTCAAATCTATGTTCTAAAAAAGCGGTGAAAATGGCACACTTCCATTTGCAAGAAACTCAGCTTGAAAGTTCTAACAAAGAAAAATGACGAAATCGACAGCTCTTAATATTTATTCTATTGAAGATGAGTAGGCCATTGGAAAACAGCGGAAAACCTCAAACATTTCAGAAATACAGCATGACACCCATGTAGAAGATTTATTCAAGTTTTTCAGGATGGATAGAAAAATACCCATGTTCAAGTTTTGTATTCATACTAGAGCGCAAATAATGAAAACAATTATGAAAAAAAGTTTAGAACTTGCACTGGCTGAAATCATTTTTCATTAATATATTATTCAAAATATTTCCTTCATTTTAAGTTTTGACCCCTTATTTATCCTCTTCACTCTTCCTTTTTGATAACATTTAATTTAACTTGCTATATTTACACGAGTATATTGAACGGAAAAGGATAGTATCGTATTCCACGACAAAAAAAAAATGGTAATGATGGCCTGATTGTTGGAAAGACTATAACACTACATTTATAATAAAGAATTGTGTAACTTTCTACTAGTTTAATGGGAAATTATGTGAGACTTTCTCTCTGGCAAACTGAATTAGAAAGAATTTTATCCCTGTTCAACGATCCATTCATGTGTCTGCATTATATGAATCATTTTTAGATGTTTAACAAAGTTTCTGGAACAGCATACCACGGCCTGTTCCACGTCAAGCGGCACAGAGGATGATTTAAACAAAACTATACATGACTAATCTCATAGGTATTTTCAAAAGAAAAAAAATACGCTTGATTACCAAGCAATATCATATGAAGAGTCACGAATTTTCGACGGTCAAAGCTCGAATTTTAAGGTAACTTACCTATAAGGTAAAGCGTGGATAGTAACTACTCCAAGATACAACCCTGTTGTTTGGTTTAATTACATTTAATAAATAACAAATGCACGGCGAGTACCAAAAGGAAAAGTGACCACTAGTGGCAGGAAGAAATACGAAAACTTTTAAGTGTACGCAAGTCCGTACCCAGGGGGTGGGGGGAGGGTTGAGCCCTCCCCCCCCCCCTAAATTTTTGTCTGACTGGTAAAAACGTAACAAAAATGGATATAAACAAAGTTTTGATCCATTTTTTTAGTTTTTTTGTGTATCCCCCCCCCCAGAAAAAAATCTTGAGTAAACAACCCCTCCCCCGAAATGTTTGTCTGACTGGTAGAAACGTAACAAAAATGGATATAAACAAAGTTTCGATGCGTTTTTTAGTTTTTCGTGTACCCACCCCCCTCGAAAAACACTCCAGGGTACGGCCTTGAGTGTACGTGATGAGAGGAGTATAACGAAAAATTTTTGACTTACAATGTAGGAAGAATTTATGTGTCACCATATGTTAACATGTCCTCTTTTCGGAGCAAAATGGTAGAGCCCGATAATTTTTTTGTATCGTTCGGGTTACTCACTCATCATCCTTATTGGGAAAAAATCATTTGTTATGTTTCAAGTGTAAAAAGTTGCGGCAATTCATAAGCCATTATTTGATATTTTATAAAACTCGTATGTAAAGATCATCCACTAATGGTTCTATCGCTTGGCCAAACTCGTTTTTTTTTAACTCATTTGCTTCTCAAGACATTTAGATTTTTTCTTATTTTTTTTGCATATATGCTAATTCTGCTTTTCTTGCTAGAAAAAAATAAATCTTCTTTATATCAATTTTTATTTACCCCGTCTTGAATTTTTAAGACAGGTTCTTTTTACAATCAACTGGTCCTTAATAAAAGTCAAGAGCCAAAAAATATATTTTTGTTTTTCTGCTCTCAAGGTCGCATCCAGGATTCTTGTTCGGGGGTGGGGGGTATTACAATACAAAAAAACGAATCAATCATTTGTTTCTATGCATTTTGTTACGTTTCTACGAGTCGGACAGAAAATTTCGGTTACCCCCCCCCCCTCCCTGCATACAGCCTTGTCTGCTCTTCTACAAAAAATTGTTATTTAATAGTAGATTTTGAGCTACTGTAGCTAAGTAGCGGCCAGTCCATCTTAAGTTTACTTCAAGGTGCAATTTTCGGAATAAATCTCTTTATCTTTTTTTTAAGAAAGAACAAAGCCTTCTGGGATTCCAAATCTTTCTTCAAAAAGGCAAGGGATATTACATTTTGGAAATGAAAATCGAGGTTTCTTTTCCTTAGTTTAAAACATGGCTTAGTATAAACGGACTAAAGTTTCTGAATACTTTATACACCAAACCCAAGTCACAGGACCAGAATCTAGAATAGCCAATGTGGTTTGGAATTTTTAGACTTTTCTTATAACCTCCTGTTTTCAACTATTAGTATAGAATGATATCAACATTTTATGTACACTCTGAAACAAGAAGTTTTATGACGATCTTGCAGTTGTAACTTGCAAAAAAAGAACAAAATGCTTATATCATTGGATTCATTAGTTACAGATCTATCCATTCACCGAGCCAGAATTATGATATTACTTAGAATTTTTCTTTGGGAACATTCTAAACTTACTTAAAAAATAGGGACACGGCCCTTCTTTCATTGATTTTTAATCAATTTCCAACGTATTTTTAATTTAAAAAAACCTTCTACACCAAATTTCAAAAATATAATTCGGCAGATGGAAAGAATTGAAAGTCATTTATGGAATGATATCAAAATTGTCTTTTTTTCCTTTGATATGCAAAATCGTAGAAAAGCAGAAAAATAATATCCTAAAAATTACATAGTGATCATAATCCTTAAAAACAAGAAGAAATCCACACATATAAGGATTAAAGCTTAAAAGGATCAAACATTGATATAAATTAATGCCAATCAGACTAGTGAAATTAAACTGATTGTTACAAATATACTGGTACAAAAAAAACTGAATTCATTGAGGTTTGATTAGCATCTCGACGCTTTTACATGCTATGATACAAGAATAAAAAATGTTAATATTTATAAATATTACATATTATAAACACTAGACATTATAAATGTTAATATACAAAAATATTAAGCATTAATTTATAACATTTATATGCATAATATTAATATGTAAATATTATAAATAAACGGTTAATATAAATAAATACATATTTTCATTTGCAATAAAGTACAAATGAAACTGACTTTAAAGGGGTTCTGAGAAGCAGCAACACTACCTTACCTGCGTTTTTGTGTTCATTTTAAGGTTCAGTTCATCGTTAGGTGTCATTTCTGGTTATTTTGGGGTTCAATTTCTCTATTTATAGTACCTGTATCATTCTTAGTGTGTTACTTCTTATATAAGTTAACTCTTCTTTCGGTTTAAAAACTTTTTTTTTACTTAGTTTTGCTTCGTTTTTACTACATATTTAGTTTATAATTATTTAAAAATGATGATGTTTCATGAGTTTCATTGATAATATTTAGTTTGAACTAACATGGCAATAGTAATCATGGTACAGACCTCTGACAAAACCTAGTGTCTACAAAAAATTCCAATTTTAGTTAAAAGTGGATCCCGCCTAATTAGACCACGAGGAATCCAATGGTGCAAACGAAATTATTCTCCGATGCTACCTAGTATCTAGTATCTTTATATTACCTAGTATTTACACAGGAGCCCACCATCATTTTCGTGTCATACCTAGTATGTACATACTAGAAATCAACGTTTACGCCAAAATCTAGTATCTGACAAATTACACTTTATCAGTTGAAACAATCAGCAGCACCATACAATGAGCATCATCACAGTACTGTTTAAATAAACACGGTAAAAATGCATAAATCAAAACAACGTTTTTGCGTTTTGGTAAATTTTTCGCAAATCATATTATTGACTTACGAAAAAAGAAAACATACCACTCGATGCCTTTTTTATGCTCTTTCCAAATATAATATTTTTTTTTTCGGAAATTAATTTTACCCCCACCCCTATAAATACCAATTCAGGGCATATATTTGCATATTAGGGGGGGGGTAAATTTTATTTCTGATGTAAATGGAAGGTATGTTTAAACTTTCACCCAATCCCCTAATGTGCAAATATATACCCTGAATTGGTATACATAGAAGTGGGGGTAAAATTCATTTCCGAGAAAAATGATTATTATATTTGGAAAGAGCATAAAATAAAGGCATCGAGTGGTATGTTTACTTTATTCTTAAGTCAATAATATGATTTGCGAAAAATTTACCTGCGTTTTTATCGGAACTTACTCAGATGTAGATACTAGGTTTGTCGGAGGGCAGCCGCGCAGTAATCGACAACAATTTTTTTTAAGGTGTTAAATGACAAAGTTTTTGCAAGTCAATACCGAAATATCTCTACTCGGGAAGTATCAGGAGGCTCGCCTTAAGAAGTGGTCAAAGACCTATATCCCCCAAAAAAGATTGGAGGGAAACACATCAAGACAACCGAAAACCTGAATGTTTAGGGCAGAAGTGTAGGAAATCTGATAACCGATTAAATCTTGGCACTTCACCGCGGGTTCAACAGGAATTAAAACTACTGGTCGTTAAGCGTTATTCTGCAAAGCTAAAACAAAAATCAGATCAAGCTTGATTCCCTTTTTATAAAAAAAAACATGAATTTTTATTAGATGTCTTAGTTTATTTGGATCCAACCTGAATTTTCGTAGCGCAGGTTGACTCTTTTGTTTTCAAACTCTTTGCTTAAGGACTATACACAATAGTTAGGGTTAAATTAGTTTACAAACCATAGGCTAGTTTTAGAGAATATATTTCCCTATAGTGCTCCTTTGGAAAGTGGTGTCTTCGGCCCAATGTAAAGAAAATTATAAAATATCAGGGACTAGAAGAATATAGACAGTTATTTTCGTATAATGGCTAGAACTTATTCTTTATTTTCAGATTTTGTTGGATACTATTAGATGGCGTTCGTTGTATTTCATTTTCTTCTAGAGGCACTCTTATCAATTTCTTCCCTCATTTTGGGTTAAAACATCAAACTTCTTTGGCTACGAGTACTAAAATTATTTTTTTTTTAGCCATTTCTAGATTCATTAGACACAAAGTATTTACCCAATTTTTAGACCTCTACACTGATAAAGTTATCGCCTAGATTCAAAACTTCGAATTGGAATACTCAAGGAAGAACGGAGCAGATGAATTTTAAATGAAGATTTTAAATTTTAAGTTTATAAATTCTTTATCAATTTTTTCCCCCATTCGTTGAACTTCTTTGGACCTAAATGATGCTGGACTATTAGTCATTCTAGTCTAGCTCCTGAAGTCATTGCCATTGAGAATAAACTTTAAAACCCTCAATGTCACATCAAGGCTGGGAATGAATCAGCATGATATATGGACCAAACAGATTAAATTTTTAAAACAGTAACCGAGGTGAAAAACCAGCTAAACATACATCATTCTTGTAAAAATATATTAAATAACAACTAGAGGCACTTCCAGTATCTCTGGCTACAATTTTTCTCTGAAGTGTGGTCTTCTGACATTTTTATTTGGAAAGTTTAAATCCTGGCGATAAATCGTCTGCCATCCAAAAAGAGCCTTCGTCACGAACTATGTCATCTTTTCTTCAGTCTATGCAATTTTATGCCATCAATCTAAATTCTTAGTCCTGTTCATGAGTGCTTCATCAATACTATTCAAAATATTGGTAAATGTCAAAACTGCTGCTGATCAGTATACAAAAAATAAACAGAAGAACTTTTTTTCAATTTAAAACGCAATTAAAGTAAGGGACAATTCTATCAGACATTTTGTGATAACAAACCAGGCAAGTACGCAGGAATTTGTTTCGGGGGGAGGGGGGGCAATTTGTTTCGGGGGAGGGGGGCCAAATCCTTCAAACCCATTATTCTGTGAGAAAAATCAGAAAATTATGGGAAAATGAAAAAAATCGTGAGATTTCGGGGGGGGGGGGCCGGGCCCGGAGGCCCCCCCCCAGCGTACGTACCTGTAACAAACTGTAAGTAAAGATCGATATTTTTTGTAAGTAAAGAGCGATATTTACAATATTTTTGTCGTTTGGAAGGGTTGTTGCGACCAGGAATAGGGCAAATACAGTTTTTTTTTCTCTCTTCTCCTCTTTTTTAAATTTATTTCCTATATTTAAGGGGTTACTCCAAGCAAGCGAAAGCTTGCTCGTTGTACTGCCTTTTTTGCTTTCTTTAGTGTTTTCTTTATGTATTTTTTTGTGTATTTTCTTGAATAAACCCCGTTATCAAATTAAAAACATATAATAATAAAATAGATACGCGAAAGAATTGAATTTTTGTGCTAATTATAAATATATAAAGCTCATTAAGTTTAATCTTACCAATCAAAAGTTATGACCCTGAGGAACTCTGCCCAATTTTTCGAAAAACGGGGGAAACACCCCAAAAAGTCAAGGAATCTTAATAAAAATCACGCCATCAGATTCAGAATATCAGAAAAGCTAGTTGTAGAGGTTTAAAGCCCATATATACAAACATGTGGAATTTTGCATATCTCATCAGAAAAACATCACGGATGCGTGTTTATTTGTTTTTTGTTTTTTTTTTTGTTTTTTTTTTTGTAGGGTGATCGTATCGAACCTTCTCCTAGAAGATTGGGAGAGGGGTCATTTGAACGAAAATCAATAGTTCTAGTGCCCTTTTAAGTGAACAAAAAATTGGAGGGTATCTAGCCTTTCTTCCATGCCCTTTTCCCCCAAAGACAAACGATCATAATTGTGAAAGAGCCATTTATTTAGCATAATGGAAACGTCCAATAACTATGCCTTTGGGGATAACAGGGCACCCCATAAAAGACTGTATGTTACGCAATTTGCCCATTGTTCACACATAGTAATAGTAATCAGGACATACGGATTTTTTTTTTTTGGGGGGGGGGGATTTTCTGCGGGGGTATTTTCGAAATTTTTGTGAGAAGGAGTTTCCGGGGAAAATTTGGTTTCACGGGGGTGGAGGGAAGGAGAATTCCCGGCATGATTTGAAAACCGGCCAGAAACTGAATTTAAAAAAGCAAATTTATTCAACTGATAGTAAGGAGCAACATTTAAGCTTAAAATGAACATAAATTATTCAGTATATGAGGGGGGCTACTCCTTCTTCAATCTCCGCTCTTTACGCTAAAGTTTGACTTTTGTCACAATTCTTTATGAAAGACTGCTCAGACACAAGTCCCGTTGAATTTGAAAGATAAGTATTTTTAAAGAACTTTACGACTTTAGCGTAAAGAGCGAGGAAGGGGCAGCCCCCTCATACACAGATAATTTCTGCTCGTTTTAAGTTTTAATATTGCTCTTTACTTTTGATTGAAAAAACTTGTATTTTATTTATTTAATATTTCAAAGAAACTGTATTTGAACCTGCAAATTGCAATGCGGCCTACTGATAAGTCTAAACACTGTTAGCCTAAACCAACGATCTGTTATGACATTGGCTTGAAATCAATTTCTCATCGACGAAAATTGTTCAACCCACTTTTGACTACTATCAAATAATCAATTGGATTTGATGACGCAAGCGCAGGAATAAACCCTTCAAAACACTTTTATTCGTCCCATGATAAATTATTTATAAGACCACCAGTTGAAGAACAGGGTGGGTTCATATAACAAACGATTATCGCCCATATCAGATTACCCAGGGAAAAAAAAGTCCTTTTTAGGAAGTACCGAAAACATGGGAATAAGTGTCCCCACCCATTACATAGCACGGGGTGTTTTGATGTGTGTACTCCACCTAGATCCATTTCTTTATTGCCTTTTACACATACCAAAATGTCCAAAATGAAACAACGCTATGTAATAGCCTCAGGAAAAGCTGAATGTCATGTCCAATATACCTGAAAATACATATTCTATTTTAAATTTTCCTTTAGTATGTGTAAAGCACAGCGTAGACAAGAAATGGGGACTGTCCCTTCAACTAATACGAATGAGCCCCCTCTCCCCTCCCCCCAAAAAAAGAAGAACAATTACATAAAATACGTGCACGTGCAGATCATTTTACATTACTAGTTGATTATATGCCATATAATGATTTCAAGTTGGAATTCAAATTCAGTTAATTTGTTTTTCAAAAATTAAAAGAAAAAGTGTTAAACTAAAATGTATGCGGCCATACCCAAAAAGAAAGGTTATAGTTCACACTTTTTGTGAACATGTGTTTGGAAATGAGAAACATTTGTAATTGTATCCCTGATGGATATATTTGAATCCCTAATTCACATATTCAAAGGTGCATTTACTTGAAAAGAAGTAGGGAGAATGAAGGTGATTGGAACACAAAATATTCAAGTACTTTTAGTTTAAGGACTACCTAAAACAATGTTAAGCACAATGAATACCAATATGAAACCACACTATTCTGCTAAATGTTGTAATTTTTGCAGATTTGTTTCCTCGAAATAACTGATCGAAAGGTGTTTCCGAACAAAACTTAAAAATATCATTTTAACTCTTTTGCAGAATTACGAAAATGTCATATATACACTTTCGGCTCAATGATATCAGCCGTTTTTGTGAAACAGCTTCAATCTTGCAATATGAGCGGAATCAAATGACATCCAGGAAGATCAGCCTCTCTTGATGAATACCTCTACCCCGTCCTCTTCTCAACGCATGAGCTCCTCAAGCCTAATATGAACCAGCCCAGGTCACTTATTGGTGAAAATGAACTTAGTCAATCTCCTCGTTTGACGAGCTCATACAGTCAGCGATATGAGGAATCTGTTGCTGAGTTTGACCACAAAATGTCTTTCACCAACGAAAAACCCTTTTCTTTAGGTGTGATTTGGGGGAATCAAAGCTTCAGTCCTCACTTAGTATCCGAGCGCTACAAGAGTCAATCTTTCTTGTCTTAGTGATTTGAGCAGAAACTTAAGTGGCCTTAGCCAAGCATTATACTCAGTAGCCAAAGCGAAGGCGATTCAGAATTATAGAAAATGCTTTCATCAGAAAGATCAGATTTATAACGTTTTACTTTGCAGTTGATACTGAACTTCACAAATCTACAAACCAATACTCGACAAAATTCGGCTACCGACCTAAATTCAAAAAGATCATCCAGCATGATTACGCAGCAATTATAACCTTAGCAAACACGCAAAGGTCTTCTCAAACTCAGTGGAACGGTGGATAAACGAGAAACGGTTCTACGAGAGGATGTCAAGCTTTATCGTGAAGCTCGATGAATCCCACGTAGTTCAACATATTATGACATTTGAATCTTCTGTGAAGCACTACATACACGAGAACTCTCAAGAGGAATCACCAGTACTTTTCCGAGTCAATGATTTTAAAGATCCAAATCCCGGGATGGAAATCGATCTTAATATACAACGAGAAGAACGAACTGAAAAAAAAAATCATGTCTTCTTGCTGAAAAAGCACCAAGAAAAGTAACAACAAAATAATAAACGTTTATGTTACCAGTCCGGATCATGTATAAAAAAAAAAAAAAAAAATCTGAAATGGATCTCAATTTTCTCTGGAAAAAAAAACTTCCATAGAATTCCCACACAAAAATGTGGAAGAAATTGCAAGGGCTCTTCACAAATTCATAGACACCCAGACAGCTCAAAGAATGGGAGATGTTTTATTTTACTGTGACAGCTTTACTGCCCAACTGGAGAATTAGAGACTATATCGAACTCCGTTTCAGATGATAAACATCTCAGAAATCCAAATCAATCGAATTGATATTCGGTAATTAACAGAAGGTCATAGTCATACGAGTGGGGACACAGTCCATCCTAACATCGAGTTGAAAATTCGTCCCTCTAAAGACATGCAGTCTTTTCAGACCTTCAACAGGCCGATTTTTCTAGCACGGGAAAAAGACAAAACCCCTGGAAATACCATGTTGCAGCAGATCTTGTTCAGGTTTCATTCGTCCGAAAAAAAATGGATGTGCAAACTAATCTTGACAGAACCCCTCAAGAGTAGGATTTTCTACAGCAAAAGTTGTAACCTTTCCCTCCGTTCAGTGTTTCCCGCCGGAGATATTAAAGCCCAGAGTAAGAAACTTGTCATCATTTCCGAGGAACTAGTTGAAGAAACTCGTCCCCATGACGCAAAAAAAGTTTTTTTTTGCTGACAACAGAAAGTGAAGATTTGTTGGGTCCATTGGTCAGCGATTAACAGCGCGATTGTCATTTATTCATATCTCTTTAAGTCTTTTTGGTTACAGCTTCGTTAGAGACAAATATGTACGAGCCTAATCACATTAAAACCTACATATGCAGCTGAAAAGAACGGTGAAGAGACATAAATCTAATTTTTGTGTGCTCGGAACCGCGTTTACTTTCCAGGTTACAAGTGAAAGAGGCGTAAAGACTTAACAGACAACTTCCGAATAGCCGCATATTGACTTCCACAAGTATTGAAAATCCCAAATTAAGCATAAACACCTGTACTGCAAGCTTATTTGCTATCTTGTGAAAATAACTTTCTTGAATTTTCAAACCAGATTTTTTCGGAATTGTTTTCTTCTCCTTCAGGAAGCAGCTGATATGCGCTATAAACTATTTTATAAAAAAAAGTTCCATCCTTAATCAGTCCAAATATATTTTCTTTTCTTGCAAATGGGGATCATATTTCGCAAAAAGGGGAAAATACCATACGCAGCATGTCTCATAACCTAGGCTCAAAATCAAATGAACAGCCAAACAGCAAGTGAAAGAACGCAACAACTCCTTAAATTTGTTTATCATTTTGTCATTATATAAGCATAGTACTTGCAATATTAAGTAATACAATTCAATGCAAGCTCTTAGAGCTAAATCCAGAACGATCTGATTGAAATTCACTTGGTAGAGCTGAAAACAAAGAAGAATTTTCTACTCTTATATTTCCCAATGAAATTCTAATATCAGTTATTTAAATTTTCAAGTATTTATAATTGATCCAAATAATAAATTTTCAGAATTTCATGAAGGGGTCGCCAAACATTAAGGTGATAAAGATCCGTTGATCTATTTAACTACAGGTAGAGGGCACTAGCTCACAGAGGATTGGGATCCACGCCTCGTGACTGGTCAGAAGGACTCAGCTCCCTGGGAGAAATCGATAATGTGGCCAAAAATTATTTTTGACCCCCCCCCCGAAAAAAAAATCTGATCATTCATGAAGGCCAATAGAAAAGGTTGTTGTCTTTTATTTGGAGGATATTCAATCGCCATCCTTAATAAAACCTAAAAGGTATTTGACTGAATAAAAAAAAATCCACAAACGAAAAAATTTTCATTATCAATAATGATAACTGGGGAATAAAGCATAAAGATTAGAATTATCTGTCAAAGATAGATCCAACTTTGTAGCTTGTACTTTCAACAATATCCTTTTCAATGCAGTACCAATTATACAAATAACGTAAATATGGACTAAACAAGGATAATGGAAATTTTAATGTAAAAATAAGGGGCGGATTATGTTGAAGCGCAAAGGGGCGCCACTATGCAAAGTCCAACGCCTTTTGCTACCTATAATTATATTTTGCAAGCATAATAAAAAGCTCGTCCAACCCGACAACCCTGATCACAATAAAGGGCGTTCACAAGCTTTGCCAAAATAAGGTACCATTTTCATTTCAACTTTCGTCACATCAATACCCTAAATGGCGCTAGTCATAAACAACGATAAACATGACTTGATAAAAAAAATAAACCCTTTTAATTTGAAGTCCATTACTTAGACTTCTTAGTTACTCAATAGCTGATATTTCTGTCAAGCCGAGCAAGAATGGTCTATTGTCCAGTCACGATTGGGGTAGTATTCTTCTACACGGACAAATAATCTATACTACGAGGTGGTTGTCCGAAGTCATAACACTTTAAGCATTAAAAAAAAAAAAAAACTTACAAGGGCTTGGAACTTGAAATTTCAACCAAGATTTTACAGGAAACAAAGATAGGTCGCTCGGATTTTTTTTTCTTCCTACACAGACAAAACCTTGGGAATAGCCCAAATTCAATATCAAGAAAATTCCATCAAGTTCCTTGCTGCCCTTTTTCCCCCTCTCCAGAACATATTTCTTCTCTTGAATTAGAAAAATTACGGTGCTTGGTGCTAAGTGAATGAAACTTTTATGAATAAATCTAGAACTAAATTAGAACCCTGGAAAGGTTTGTTTTTTATCTTCTTTAAGGTTGATATATTCCATGAAAACGGGTCTTTACCTGTCCTAGCTTTAGAAGGAAAGACTTCCAAGTTGGGCTAAGGTCATACATGCCACCTTGCTGATGGCTCTGGTCTGGAAGGAACGGACTTTAAGCCAAACTGGAATTCTTTCAAATTAAGGAAGTTCACATGTCTTTGTAGACTCTTTCAAGCATTGTTTTAGGAAAGAAGGTTCTTAGCCAAGCTTCACACAAATCTTCCAGTCTTGTAAGCATAGAGGGCCGGAAATAAGAGCCTTCAAACGGTTTCCAGTGCCCTGTTTTGCGTAATAGATCCGTTCGTGAAAATTTACATAATAGACCACATCGATATTCTACGATAGCAAAAAGTCGCTCTTTATTTTTGCTCGAACATACATTATTTTTTATGTCGCAACCTCAAGAAAACCGCTAATCAACTATAACTGACTTTCCCATGAAAATACTTGTTTCATATTCATGAAGTTCGACCATAAGTGCAAATCCTTCGATATATCCTCTTTAAGTATTTACCATTTTTGTATATCTCGCATGACAGAAAGTATTGGTGCACAGCATATCATGGATCAGATTACATAGTTTTAATCTATTGATTTCTCATATTTAAATCGATACAGCAAAACTGATGTTTAGATCTAGTAAAACTAAGGGTCCTCTCAAAATGAGATTTTACTAATACCGAGTTTTAGCAAGTACTAAATTGGGTCAGTAAGAATCTTTCAGCCAATTAGAAAATTCTATGGAAAACCTGAAATTCTCAAATTAGTGGTAGCTAAATCTCGATTTTAGTAAATGTCACAGCGCATCTCATTGTCACTGTAAATATATATTGATTTCGGACGATGGCAAGTGGTTTCTCACAAGGTATACTATCAAAATTATATAATTTCAAAGACTGTACAAGAAAATGGTACTAAATCTACAAAAGTCCAGCTTTGTTTATTTTTCTTTTACTTAGGGCACATAAAAATCAGAGGAAAAAATAATGGGTCGAAACATTTCCATTGGCCTAAACCGCTTCCGCTTATATTTCCTTTTCTTTTGTATTTTCCTTTTTTGATGACACCCAGGAAACCACCAAATATCTCCTTTTAAGTTTCTTCTTCATTCAAAACGATAGCTCTGATTTATTTCCTTATAGCCTTTACAGTTACCCAAAACTTTCATTCTGCATAAAAATGGCTTTCGTGTTTGGATGGCAACGACTACTGAAAACGATTTGGTACTGGTGCATTATGTGGGCACCGCGAAGAAGTCGAGTTTGGTTAATGCTAATGAAATAAAATAAAATATGATGAATATATAATAGTTTAGAAACAAATATGGGCTATATATTTGCACATAAGGGGTGGGGATGAGGGGGGGGGGGTAAAGCATAGCATATATTAAATATGTAACCTAACCTAACGTAGGTACCTTTCTCCCTCCAAAACCCCCCAAAAAAATCGTTTAAATATTGAGAAACCAAGCTTTGCCATCAATTTATCTTGCAGTCACCCGTTGTCTGCTAATAAAATAGCAGTTTGACGGGTTTCGTGGCTGGTTTCTTTGATACAGTATATAGCGATACCCGCCTAATGCACTGGTACCAACGATTTTCTTGGTAAGAACTACAAAAGGGTGCAAAAATTGCAATAATTTATCCTTGTGCATTCTTGTTGCTTCAAAGGCGTCATAAATTCTCTTGTATGTTTGCTTTCCTATCCTCTATGTTTATGCTCAGTTCCTGGACGGCGTATAAACAGCCAGATTCATTTAACCTGCGAGTTATACCATTCCATGGAGAATACATTTTTAAAACTATGCATACGTGAAATCATAAACAATCGAAAGAAACACAATCGTCCACGTCACCTGTCCATTTTAGCACGGGTATGACAAACTGTCAACTTTCAAGACGTGACAAATCACATGAATGAGAAAAAAATGTTGAACCATAAATATGAAGTACTCAGAAGATATAATAAAAGACCACCTTATGAGCTGAAAGTGGAAAGGGCATAATGATTGGAGTTTTTAGGCAAAGTTGCTGTCATAGTTGGAGATCTGACTGCCTGGCTTCTCGCTTCATTAAAAAAAGTCAAACTCGAGTTGTAAATACATTATTTTAAATTATTTAAATTATTTTCATGGTTATGATAATTTGTCCACTGACAACGATTGTCATCGTCGAGTTTCTTGATTTCAAATGGAACTAAAAAATAACCCTTGTCCTTGTTCAGTTTATGTTTCATTGTTTATGAGTTAGGGAATGGTGCTTGTTCTCAACGCTAGCTCAAGCCCCAGAGAAGGTAATTAATTTTTTAAGGCGTAAAGGGCCCCTTAAATATGACAAGTACGTTGATATTTTATAAATATATCCATTGCCTTGTTTCTAATAAAATTTTCAATTTTATCCCTACCAGAGCTGAGGCATGTGGAATACTAATAGGTTGAATGTGGCTAAAAACAAGGCAGGGAGCCCCGGATCTAGGACGTCAAATTAATTTAAGTCAATCTAATATGTAGTGTGTCCTTTTGTAAAAACATAAATAGTCACTTCATTTCTACTGAAAAGCAGCGCTGCCTAAGTAAAGAACGATGTTGGAACAATGTATTATTTATTTGTTTCGTTCTTTGTTTAGACCAGGGCACTTCGTATCGAAAGAGTTGTCGTAGAAACTTCGAAAAGGGCTCATTCGATTGGAAATTGGAAGGGCTTGCGCCCTTTTTAATAGCCGAAAGCGATTGGAAGGCAACTAACACCCCTTCTACGCCCACCATTTCCCTAAACAATTCCAATCAAAATTTTGAGATAACCATTTTGTTCAACGTAGTTGAAACATCTGAAAAATATGTTCTTTGAGGAGGACACTCCCCCCACAACCCTCAGGGCAAGGGTTGTAAGTTATTTCCTGGGGGTATATAAGGTTTTTTATACAAAGCATTGTCGTAGAAACTTCAAAAGTGTCTCATTCGATTGGAAATTCAAAGGGCTAATGCCCTTTCTAATAGTCGAAAATGATTGGAGGGCAACTAACCCCCCTCTCACGCCCACCATATCCCCAAACACACCAAGTCAAAATTTTGAGATAGTCATTTTGTTCAACATAGTTAAAAGTTCTGGAAGTTATGTCATTGAGGATGACAACCCCCCACAGCTCTCAGAGTAAATTAATATGAGTAGGGTTCTAAAACCCTATGCTTTCTAAAAGCCAGAATATAATTTGTACTTTACTGACAAAAATTCTTTTGAATGTTTTCATTTTTATAACTTTAAGAAATCAAAAATTAATTAAGATTTTAAGGAATAAATGTCAGCATGTGTATATTAAACTGACAATGCACATTTTCTTCAGTAAATTCATTTGAATTTTTTTCAGTAAAATACAAATTTTATTCTGGCTTTTAAAAGCATAGGGGAATAGAACCCTACTCATATTAATTTCTGCTCGTTTTCAGTTTGACTTTGTTTTTTATTTTAATTTCTGTTTGTTTTGGGTTTAATTTATTTATTGATACTGATTTGTGGTAGTTGTATGCTTGGTAGATTATTCTATACTATTTTTGTTAATTTTTGGTTTAATGGAGTTCTTTAACTTTTTCTTGAAAAACCTATTTTGTGGAAAAAGTTTTTTTTTAATTTAATCAATAAAAAGACATGAAATTAGAAATTAATTAGAAACAAAGAATTAGAAAAGAAAAAACGCCTGAAATCTCGTTCCATAGTATCGCTGTTTTGTCAAGGGATTTCCTGAAAACAGCATTCACTCCCTCTGTCTTGTAATGGAAAGTCAATAAAAGGTACATACGAATCGTGTATAGTTGACTTTACAGTTTCCGTACAGGGCAATGTTTCTGTGGTCAATGCCACACAGCAGGGGATCTGGTATTGGCACCAAGCTAGCTTTTTCTTTAATAAGATTTTAAGACACAAATATGGCGTCAGTAGTCAATATGACTCATTTCCTGTTTTAAGAAATACTTCTCTTTTAGTAAACATACGAGCATAATTAAAACACAGCCATGTTTTTATTTTACTTTTTGGCAGGAGCTGGACGCCCAGGCATTTCAATAAAATTAAATTAAATGTTTTCATAGACAAATGATTGGTCTTTTCATACTGAAAATGCAGTTCAAGTTTGAAGTTCCGACAAGAATTCTGAGTTAGAAAATGCATTAAGTCCGTCACCTTCAGAGAAATGTGTAGCATCTCAAAAACACGGAAAAAGGGTTTCTCTTATATATATATATATATATATATATATATATATATATATATATATATATATATATATATATATATATATATATATATATATATATATATATATATATATATATATATATATATATAAAAATGTGCGCAGTAATTTATTTTTGATGGGCGAGGGGACTAAAAAAGATTAGAACGCAGGTGGATTATATAACGGGTATAGGATGTTAGAAGAAAATTTGTGAAAATCTTGTGATTTTAATTTACCCAGACAACAGGAAGCGAGACCACAGTCAATCGAATTGTACTAGTTAAGTGGCATACAACTATGACATGTACTTCATGGTCTTCCTCTTGTTCTGCAGTCCCACCTCCAAGATCGGCTCAACATTGATTTATGTTTCACTTTTGATCCTGCCCCAATTTCTTCCATGTACGAGAGGCATTCCTTGATATAAAGCATCAAAATATACATACATTTAGTCCTAAGGGAAAAAACACATTCTGAATTTGTCTTGTCAACGGAGGAGAGAGCTAAACATTCTCCAGCATTTGCATTTCCAAATAAAATATTTTTCAGCTGTCAATCTATGAGCAGACACGTACATCATTTCCGACTTAAAAATAATTCGTGTAATTAGATCTATTTCCAAAAAGTAAACTCCCTCGCCCTTCCAGAACTAAACAGGTGAGGATATGCCTCACTACACGAAAAGCTCCAAGAATTAATCACAGAAAGGACAAAAAAGTGACACAGATAAATTTCAAACGGAAACTCTGGAAAGACGAACCAAACTAGACAAACCAGCTGGAAAACAAGAAATAAGAACTTAAAGAGGCATTAACTGGAAGAATAACTGTTTTAGTATAAGGGGAGCCCTACTTTACAATAGCCAATGGTTTCAGGTGGCTGTACATGATATATTCTTTTGCCTCAAGTACCTTGGGAAATGAGGAATTGCGTAATATGGAACATCATCGATTGCAGTTACCAACACCGTAATTTTCAAGTTAAGCAGGTTCAAAGTACACCAATAAGAGTTTAAGAGTTTTGCGCAAATCAAACTGAATATTCATTATAATAGAATGAAAATAAAAAATGAACGAAAAAAACAATTTGATCATCAAAAAAAAATTCAATTTCTTAGCCTTTGTCTGGGCTTAAAGTGGTCTTTTCCACATTTCTGTTTTGGAAAAGGGTCAGGGATATTTAAAAAAAATATTATCAATGCACCTTGGAGTGAGGCCATACTTGCAGAGAGAGATCAGGAGGGGTAGGGAAATTTCCCCTTAGACTAGTGCAAAAGACCCTAATTCCCTGAAAAATTGGTGAATTACATTAGTGTATCAAACTAGTTTTACGTTATCTCAAACAAAAACGCAGCTATTTTTGTGCAACTGAAGAACAAGATTAAAGCTGAAGTGACCAGAAACTATCACGTGCTAAAGCACTGTCACCCATCCCAATGCTGTTGGGCAAAAATTACAACTTTTGCTGGAAATCAACGAGTCTTGAAACAATTAATGTTGAGTCGAATCCGTTTGCTTTAATCTTTACCAGCTTGTCGTTTTCTTCCTCTTCTTGCTTGATTATCATGTCTTGTCTTTCGCATAATCTCATCACCGGAATTAAATCCCAGGTCCAGCAGTAGGTTCTTGCTGCTAGGAGAGATCAATCCCGCTACGTCACCACAGGTCAAAAACTTTTCTTCGAATTAAGCTAAGAAATGGCATCGCTACAATATCAAATGATATCATTATGATGTAGAAATGATTTAGTTTGATCTCAAATCCTCCGTTTCTGAAGGAGAGTCTCATCACCACTGTATTGGGGTAAGTATACATGCCTCGCTATAGTACGAGTGAATCTCTACATGTTGGCCATTACAGGGGCGGATCCAGGATTTTTTTAGGGGGGGGCGCAAAATAAGTTGATCCGAAAAAAAAACTAGGGGGGCGCAAAATAGGTTTATCCGATAAACTTGCGTTAGGAGCAAGTTCAATTAACGCAAACTTGAGTTAATTAAGTAAATTACACTACTTTAGACTACGCTAGGGGGGCGCCTCCCTTGTCCCCCCCTCTGGATCCGCCACTGGGCCATTATCCTAACACGAAAAATTTACAAGACCTAGCATTCTTCGAGCCTGTAAAGCAGTGAGCAATCTACTTTCTTGTTGGGGTTAAATATATCTTACAGCATTTCAAATTACAGCTAAGCATGGTGCAAAAACGAACTAATTAACAGAATGAAAACCTCTAATCTTCCTGTTAATAATTAAAAGTTAAACAGAGGTCAGTTAAGACATTAGAACCGTGAGAAAAAAAAGACATCAACACGACGAAGTGACCAAATCAACAACAGTGTCACGAAACAAGCAATCACGCGAAACCAGTACATTAAAAGCTCACAATAAAAAACTAAATAAATATAGCCAGTATGAAGCTATCTTAAGGGTATTTTGACTGAAAATGAAACTCCAAATTAACTTGTAATTCTTGAAAAGAACCAAGGTGACACAAGGGTTGGAAAGATACAAAAATTTTGTTTTAAATGAATAGAAACATGAATAGAAACAGATATTTGAGGATTTCACATGAGAATTAAATAAAACTGGCGCCAAGGACAGCAACATGTGTTTAAAAAAAGGATAGAACTAAAGCGCCAACGCATAGACAGCTCTAGGGTTTTCTTCGGTAGTTTTAGATGGTGTTGGTAATGCTTTTTCCTTTTAAAGTTTTGCTTTTCTTGCTGACAATTTTGAGTTTCCACTCTTAACGCTATAGTTCAGACGCATAGGATTTGGACAAATCCTTTAAGGATTTTATCACTGTTTTAAATTCTTTGGTTGCCCCGTATGGTTGTTGGGAATATCACAAAGGTATTTAGAGCCATCCCCTGTATTTAAAAAAAAAATAATGAGAAAAAATATGATACCCACTTCTATTTTAGATAACAGGCCACGTATCCACAAAGGAGTATTAATAATACATTTTTACCATGGGCAAGCAGGGAACTTTTATTTACTTTTGACCTCCCATACAAGGCAAAATCACTTCTGTTAGCAACAGATTTAAAGTCAACTGCTTCTGCATGTACGAAAAAGATAAAATACCAGTTTAGAAAAAAAACAAGCATCTTGACGATCGAGAGGAACTTTAAGAGACATGGAAATAACATACTAAATTTAGTAGGTAAAAATCTGAGTTCGACAAGAGAAAGGTTATGTAACACCTTTTAAACTCCCAGTCATCTTGACCATGCCCCAAAAAACGTCTCTAATATGAAAAAATGATTTGGTTACTATCAAAGTCAACTTAGACTACGTCCCAACTGCGTTCCTGGTATTTACTCTAAAACAGCACTTTTCCTTCTTCTTGCCCTTTCTCTTCTTCATGTTCAAGAAACCTTAAAGAAAAATAAAACTAACGTGATCGTAAACGAATACCGGTTCAATTCCAAACACCGAAGAATGCTTCCTCTTCTAGCCTGCTTGATATTCAAACAGCATAAATAGCCAATGGGTTTTAAGATTCTATGAATATTCTTTAGCACACACTTCACGTAGATCGATTGGCTAGGACGTGCTCTAAACTAACAGCAAATACAAATGAGAAATCATGCTCAAACTTTAGAATTCCAATGAAGACAACCAATAACCCGCCATTAATTTCAAAAATTAATGAAATATATTTAGAAAACGAAACAAAACCACTCTGTTTCTTTTTTAAGGAGGGGGGAGGGTATAAATTACAACATATAAATATGCTTTAGTTTAAATTTGTGTCCCAAGTTTCCTTGAGATGCTCTTTGAAGCTTGAAAAAATTCAAAGGAGCATTTTCGTACATGACCTTTTTCTAATGTTCTTTGTGCTTGTAAGTTTAGGACTGTCTTGGCTGGAATCCATACAAAAGCCAGGGTTAGGTGGTATTATAAATAAGTTCGAGCAATATCTGATCAGAATATTTTTGCGTTCTGTACTGGAAAATATCCGCATTTGTATATATTTGTTTGATCATGTTTAGTTTAACTCCTTTTATAAACAGTGATGAACTCACTAACGAAAAATCTCTAGTTATCTCCAAAATTCAACCGTTTCGAAGCGGTACTTTTTTGCAAAAGATTTCTTAGAAAAGGGAGTGGGAATTATTAAAAGTGCTAACGGAATGACAAATCACCCCAATATGCACATCTGTAGACAATCTATTACGCGACTATTGCTCCCATCCCAAAACACTGATTATTTCAGTAGAACTACTCCAAGTGCAATGATATAATTATTTTGTTTCCCTTGTTTATAAGTAGTTAACTTTTCCGCGTCATCCTTTCCAAGAGCGGATATAGAATTAGGAATTAGGAGGGGCACCAACGAAATTTGGCTCACCTGAAGACCTGGAGATAATGCCTCAGACTTTGACATGAGAGTAAACCCCTCTAACGTAGATAATTCGGAGACCACACTGCATTTCCCTGACGATAAACAAAAGTTCAAATAGAGATACAATCCTTTTAAAAGACAGTGATAATGATAACAGTGATAGAAATTCATAAAAATACCAGATATTTTGGTCACATATACAGTGACTGTCATCAGTAGTAAAACTGATGACGGTCACTGCACTGCATCAGTAGTTTTACTACTGATGACGGTTATTGCATGTGTGACCGAAATATCTGGTATTGTTTCTGAAGCCATTCCTATTTTGTCCCCCATTCGCTGCTTTACCTCAAGATAGGAAAAAAAACTTTGTCCCCTTCATTACAGAAAAAATAAATAAAATATCCAGCTAGTTTCTCTTCTTCTTCTTTTTATTGTGACTATGGTGCTAACCGGAGTTTTGGTATTTACTCGCTGGTTTCACCCCCCCCTTTTTTAAAGAGTCTCTTTTAACTATTTTTATGTGTTTATTTTATTTTAGTTTTACCAGTTTTTATATTTAATTTTTCAATTGACATTTCTCAGTTAAATTACTTTTGAATTCATTTTTAAGTTAATGACATTTTTCATTTTTTCATTCTTATTGTTCTTTTTTCGTTTTCGTTTCGGCATTATTTGCCAGTTTTCCAGTTTTTCTGCTTTTTTATGATATTTTTGACTCCGAAATTCAAATTCAGCCCTTCGGGGCTAGTAACAGTGATTTTTTGAAAAAATTTCTTATCTTATCTCACCCTGGATCTCTCCCTGATCCCTTAGATTCCTTTTGAGGGCCGCTGAGAGAGATATCGAAGTCTTTCGACTTTAGTGTGTCCAGGTTCACTTAGATTTTAACAGCTAATTTTATATTGATGAGCCTGAAAGTCAATCCCACGCTAAATTATCTATAGGCCTACCCTGTAGAACAATTTAAAAATATACATGAAGAAAATTCTTTCGACTCCCCAACGATGATATTGTCATATTATTGGGAAGATAAATGAAAAAGACCAGCAGACTTTTCAAATAGACAAGGCCGTACAACAGTTTAATTGATTACAATGAAGAACATTGCCGAGAAATTCACAAAACACTATTTGAAAAAATAAGGGCCTGTTAAATGACTATCCTCCATTCCAAATAAACTCCATCTAGTTGGCCATCAAACGACACTGAGATAAGGAGCATCCTTTATTTTGAAATTAAACTATGAACTTTTAAAGAAACGGAGATTTTTAATGACCCGAACATAATGAGACGAGTCATGAAATAAGTTTCTCTTTTCATGATGTCTATTAAAATAGCAAAGAACATTTCTTCCGTGTTCAGGTGGTCTAAATGGTACTTAACGAGGTTCTTCTATATCATTTGATTGGATATTCTCTAATTTAAGTTTTTATTTTCACTGTTAACATGGCTTATGATATAATGTTACTAATGAAAGTCATTATGGAGCTTTTGAAATAAGGTAATTGTACTTTCAAAACACCTGCCGATTCTTCTTCTTCTATTTTGACCTCAAAAGTTGGATAGGCTTCGAAGTCCTACTGAATTAGCGGTTCATTTGTTGACCAGAGCTAACATCTCTCGATTTTTATTTATTTGATAACGTAGATACAATGGTGCAAACCGACAAGACTAACAATGTGAATTTCAAACAGCAGGGCGACTAACACTAATTTCAACTTCCATTTCTAGACCGAACGGTTCCATTGTAACTGAACCCCCGTGTAACTGAACCCCTGTAACTGAACCCCTGTAACTGAACCCCCGTATAACCGAACACCCGTGCAACTGAACCCCCGTGCAACTAAACCCCCGCGTAACTGAACCCCCGTGCAACTGAACCCTCGTGCTACTGAACTCTCATGCAACTGAACTCTGATTAACTGAACCCCCGTGGTACTGAACCCCCATGAAACTGAGCCCCATTTAACTAAGCCCCCGTGTATCTGAACCCCCATGTAACTGTAACAGTGTGTAGCCATATAACTGTGTGTTAACAGCACAGCTGTTGAGCGAAAGTGATGAAAGAGAGGGGTAATACCGAACCAAACTCTCAGCTACCATTCTTGGGAGACATCTGACAGTTTATAAGTGACCATGGAATTCCTGTGTTGTTTTAAAGTCACTTTTCTGTGAACAGGCAGCGTGGCGGTAGAGTGCACCTGGCGACGATAAATCACATCTGTCCAGTTTTTGTCAGGCAAAAATTACTCAGTGATAATTTATTGCTCCCGCTAGCATTATGCGCTTCTAGGTCCTAGTGGTCCCTAGTGGCCTAGGGACATAGTGGTAAATCCAGGCCTGAGCGTGCGCATATTTCCTTTTAGTGAATTGACTTTCCCTTTAAGCACTCTCTGAAAGTTCCAACTTAATAAACAAATCCCTTTTTGAGATATGCCATTTTGAAAATCTGCATGCACATAGTGTCTTTTGATTTAGTTTAAGTTCCACCTCAAATGCCTCATTCTGTCAAATTCTCAACTTGATATGCGTAGCATTAATAGTGCTGACTAGATTGTAGCATAGGTTATAGCAGGAGTCGCAGAAGTGAAAATGGTGTCGAATTAGTAGTAGTAGTAGCAGTATTGATAGCAGTAGCAGCAGATAGATCCCCCAGATGATTAATCTTCATATACTACGCTGTTCCAAAAAAAATTACTGATACACCTGTATCAGCAATCTGTATGTTACTGCAAGTTACCAATTGTTAAAATTTAAGGTTTTTATAGAAAGGATGATCCTAAAAACTTTGAAGGAGGCTCTTTCGATTGGAAATTGAAAGTTCAAGTTCAATTTCGAAGAATCAAAGGTAATCTCAGGACAATCTGCCTTTCTCTCTTAACCGACACCCCCCCCCCCCTAAAACCCCAAAAAAAAACATCCGATAAAAATAAAAATAAACATTTTGTTCAAAATAGTCTGAAGATCAAATAACCATACCTTTGGGGTTAACAACCCCACCAGCAGCATCTGGGGCAAGGGCTGTAAGTTAAGCTAGTTGCTCATTGCTAACACATAAGATTTTTGTAGAAAAAAATTTGCATGAACTTGGGGGGGGGGGACTCAATCGATTGGAAATCAAATTTCCAGTGCACTTTTTCAGAGTTAAAAGTGATCGGAGGGCTTCCAACCCACCCTATTTTTCCGACGGCCACTGGGATTTTGGGACGGCCATTGTATTTAAAACACTTTAAAGGTTAAATAACTATACCCTAGTTAAATAACTATTGTTCATAACCCTATTGTGTTTCACCCAATGTAAGTACGGTGTTTGAGTTGCACGCGGGTTCAGTAGCACGAGGGTTCAGTTGCACGGGGGTTCAGTTGCACGGGGGTTCGGTTATACGGGGGTTCAGTTGCACGGTGGTTTAGTTACACGGGGGTTCAGTTACGGGGGTTCAGTTACACGGTGGTTCAGTTACACGCACACCAGACAGAACGTCTTGCCGAGAATATGAAATTGAAGGATATTGCAGAAGAGCCAGGTTCATAATGAACATATAATTATTTTGACGTTGCCTTATTTAATTTCATATTTGTAAGGAGTGCTTTTAGAGCTGTTGAATTCGAACATGTTGAATTTCATTGCTTATTTCTAGCAAGATGAGACGTCTTTTTAAGGGAATTTTATTCCTGTTTCTAAAATCATGCAAATTTTCATGTGTTATTAGATTTTAATCAGCATTAAAATGTGATTATTAATAATTAATTTGATATAATCTGGCGTTTGGTCATTACAATGCTAAGTAAAAAACTCCGATCTCTCATAAAGATTTTCTTATTGTGTTTATGAATCTGTCAAAAATAAAATTTTTTGATGTTAGAAAATCCTAGACTACATGAGGCACATTGAAATTTATATGGGCTATAATGCGAGATTTAGGTCATTTTTAATTACCAAATTTTGTCTGAAAAAGAAGAAAACCAATTATATTACAACTAACAATGAGCACATCATCTTTTACACATCAAATCCTTTTTCAAATATCAAAACATGCATATCGGTGAAAAAATTTGCTTCCCTGTATTTTTTTTCTTTTTTTAAATAGATGTTGAGCAGGCAGAACTGAACTGAAACACATCAGGTGGCTACATTAAAATCAGATATGGTTCAGCTTTCATAAAAGGAAAAAAAATGAGCCAAGCTTTCAGCTAAAAAAGGCGTGATCGATATCAAAAAGCTGCTAAGCTGTGGAAATGAACAAGGGTAGTTACTCCTTGAACTTAAATTAAAGAGTGCTGTTGGTAGCCTCCGATTTACAAAAGGTCACGTGGAGAACCATCTCTACCCATAAAAAACACCTTAACACGCAACGTCATGACTTGATACGAATTAAAAAACGGACATCAACTCTGAAAGACACTCCAAGCGACATAATCAAAAGGAACCCTCGAGGTAGACTGGAACGAGATGTTAATTAAGTTAGCTACACACAAGAGTAACTTGTTTCAAAACAGCAACATGAAGTTGTATCTTCAAGGTCTTTTGTTTTAGTGTTTCTTTCGATACGGGTATCTACTTATTACTCCTTTTAAAGATCCAGAGACCTTTAGAAATATGCAAGTGATAATTTGTGGAATTCCTGGACACGTGATTAAAAATCTACTATACGAACAATCTGGTCTAGGTTACGCGATCAGATACAAGTTTATGATGATATAAACCGCTGAGATACCAATTTTTCCAAAGCCATAGGACAGACAGTGGGGCAGAAGCTTCATTGATGGCTTTGATTTTCAATCATGAGGTGGGGAAATTTTCCAAAATTGTTGGTGTTTCCTCACATGCTTGAGCACAGAAAATGTTCTGAAAAACATGTTAGGATGGGCTTGTTTAAATCACTTAAAAGGGCAAAATTATTTAGTTTTTGATAGTAAGAAGTGTTTTATCTTCTTTTTGTATTAATCCGTTTGTTTCGAGAATATCCTTCAGATTATAGATCCAAGAGTCCAGCAAGCGCTTATTATGCTAAAGCCTAAAAAAATGTAGAAAGTGGACTTGGTTTCTGAAACGCTCATAATCATTTTGATCACGAACCTATATTTAAATTAGAAGCGAAGAAATTACTTGAAACCTTGCATAGCCCCCGGCGAAATCGTCTCCTAGAAACATGATGCACAAAAACTAGTTTCGATGGCGAATTAAAAGAACACAAAACCAAGTTAATTATTTTAAAAATATAACAAAAATATATCAAAAGCATAACTGTCTTGACGTTTCATAGTGCAAGGGGGTCGGAGGGAGCACTTGCTCAGGGCGCAGAAATTTTGAGGCCGCAAAATTTCAAATAAATAATTTAACGTGTACAATAATTTTGTAATTTTTAAAAGCTTATCTTTATTAAAAATAAGTAAAGGGCATAGTTGGCAGTAAGTATAAGCAAAATGAATTCGAAATTTTCTTTTATCACATAAAGAAAAAAAAATCAGATTTAAATAAATGATAAAATTTGTTAATAAATGAAGATTTTGTTAAATTTAGCCTGAAAATTTTGGGGGGCAGGGGAGAGGGGCACTAATTGAGATTTAGCCCCGGGCCCCTGAAAGACCAGAACCGCCACTGAGGGGTCCCAAAGCATCAACTCTACATTTTCCGACACTGGCAGATCCAGGGGGGCCTGGTCCCCCCCCCCAAGATTTTTCTGGTGCCCTCTTTCCTTTTTTGTTTTTCACTGTTTTTTTATAGAATAAATTTGGCAATTTGGTCTATTATTGGTACCTTTGTCACATCCCCCCAAGATTTTGATCATTGGCGCCCTTGTCACATTGCCCCCCCCCCCACAGATTTTGCTCTAAATCTTCCCCTGTTTGCCGATACGGTATGAATCAACCTTAAAAATTAATATCCCCATCCACGGGGCGCCCATCTGAAAGCATCCCACTTTCAGGTGATTTCAAGCTTGTACTGTACGAATCAACCTTGAAAATTCATCTTCCCATCCAGGTGGGTGCCACTTTCAGAAATCACGTACAACAGGTAGCGCGTGGCAAGCGTGACCGAAGTGTCCCAGGTGTATCAGAAACTATGCCAAGCGTGGCAAACCTGGGTGACACACGTGACGTTCTGAGATACACACCATGTGGCAGAAAGTGGACGCCCCTCGTTCCCCATATCAGGGAAGAAACCAGTAACAGGGCTTTAAAAAATAATTTCGGTTCAGTTCTAACCCAGACTACGTTAACGTCTATTTATGAATAATATACACTATGCTCCATACTTTTCAAAACATTTATTCGGCACTAATATTCTAAAAATCCTACAAAAACCATAGTATTACATCGAGTATCTGTGTATAAAAAAAAGATTTGAGATTTTATATCCAACATATCCAACATTAAAATGCTAAACAGCATTGTTTTTACAACAAACCGACTTATTAGCTACTATCAGAGACGCCTGATAAGTGAAAATTGCAATATCAAACAAAAACATATCAACCCCAAAAAGGTATTTGAGCGTCAAATACGAGACAATTGAAGTAACGTTCAGGCATGGTTAGTGACTTTAAAGAAATTGGGTGCCAATTTAGGATATGAATGTAAAAGTGTTTTACTTGCTCCTTATTATCTACAGATTTGCAGACCATTTTGTTCTTTATTGTCAGTTTTTGAGCAGTATAAACAATGTGGTTAACACAGAATATAGTTGGGCAACATTCTGAGAGCAAAGGATAAGTTGATATAAAAATATTATACCAATGCAATAAATAATAATCAACAAAAAATAAGGGTCTTCCAATCCCTTAGTGGTGACGAGGAAAAAATTGTGATATAAAATAGTTTGCTTTCATGGGTTTGATCCTCGCCCTAATGAAAATCCTCAGAGCCCCCCCCCCACAAAGCCAACAAGGGCTAGAACTATGCATCAACGATTCTTCTTAATTTTATTTCGGTTCATGTTATAACTCTTTGATGGTGTCTGCAATCAAAGAAAAATCAGCGCAATGACGTAATATAACGTTAATAACATTAACGCCAAATAAACGTTTGCCTATTAGTGTACCTTAATAACTCTCGACCTGGACATATAGGCTAAAGTGTTTTATACCAAATGCCTCGAGACGGTAAGATCATTTTGCAATCAAATTAGTTCTATCAAAATGAGCTTATCTACCTTCATCGACACCTTGACGTTTCTTACTCAGAATTCGAATTTTTAAAGTACCACAATTACTCAGAGCAGTATCCCAGTATCGCAATATAATGGCAATTAGGGTTTATTCAAGAACCGCAGAAGAAAATCGCACTCTCAAAACGTATATAATGAAATATTTATACATACACCCCTTTCTTTTGCTAGCAGTTGGACGCAAGTTTCTAACGTTTGCCTAATATTAAAACAAATAAACGTTTAACTATAAGTGCACCTTAATAACTCCCGACCTGGACATATAGAGTGTTTTCCAGGCTAAAAATTTGCGAGCATAGCTCTCGGCTTAACGATTTTGGTAAGTTCAACAAAATCTGATCATTTCTACGAATTTTAAATTTGCGAGTTCGAACCCTAAAACTGAAGTTTCGAATACAGATATTTGAATTCATATAAAATTTATGGATAATCAAAAAGGTAGAACAGATGCTTTTTTTTTAATACTAGAGATCAGATTTTTCGTACTATTTTTTAGACTGAAAAATGTAAATCTACAGCAAAACCAAGGCCGTATCCAGGGGGAGGAGGGTTAGAGGTTTTGAATCCTCCCGAAATTGTTTGTCCAACTCGTAAAAACGTAACAAAAATGAGTATCAACAAATTTTTATGCGTTTTTTTTAGTTTTTTGTATCCCCCCAACCCCCAACAAAAAAATCCTGGATAAGTTCTTGAGCAAAACATGTAAAAGTTGAAACACAGGTCTATCCCTTCAAAAAACAATCAATAAAGATCGCATTTCATTTGCTAAATGGACGGTCTGTGGACTGTCGGCTGAAGAACAACTTGCATAATTTCTTGTCCAGCTTACAAACAAAAGGAGAAAAAGAAAATACTTAAAAGTGCTATCAGCAAAAACTCATCCATCCAATTCTTTATTTTAAACTTGACGAACAGGTCAAACAAGATCTTCTTTTTTTCATCACAAAATCGCAAAAGTACTTGGGCAATATAAATCCAACCCTGTGGCTATCAACTCCGATCCAAAATCAGATTTAAGAAGGAAAATCTAATGACTAACCGCATAAGCGCAAACCTGCAATTAATCTCCGGCCAAATTAGGGGTATAGTATTGGTCAAATATTTAGCTAAATGGTTATATACAGTATGGTTAACTAATTATATATAGGCAATCTTAATATTAGAGACAGAGATTATTACAGAAACTGTTCTTGTCAAAAATACGTTAGAAACTAACCGGTACTTCTTAGACATTAGATAAATTTAAAAAAAGGCCCCATTCAAAATTTACTAGAACATAACAGTAGATAAAAGGAGAGCCTCATTAGCAATACAAATATAACATTAGGAAAACATGTCTACAAAGTTTTAAAAAACGTTTTCAATAATTTATCTTCGTTTCATTTTCCTACTGATTTATTTTTACTTAACATTTCTAAATCTTATACAATTACTACTGCTAACAAATCAACACATCACTAGACCGCCTGATCCTAACACAAAAGGACACACTGTTGAGAGCCTGACTCTTTACGCTCCCTTTCATGAGGTTCTCACTTCCGCTGAATTATTATTAACTTTTCCCATTTCGTTCTACGACATCAAGCTTTTCATTTTGTCATCACCGGATTGCCAAAAAGCCCGATTTTCAGTGCTTATGATTCTTCATTTGTAAAACATATCTAGCCGCATTAACATTTCTTTCATTATAACTCTAGAGAGCGAGGTCAAGTCACATTATTCATACAGCTTAGTATTGAAATACAGTCACTAAACGAGTACCTAATATTATCTGGATATTATAAAGTATATCGGTATTTGTCTCTTAGCCAGTACACAATCGAGAAGTGAAGTTAGGTTAATCATAATGAAATATACTAAAATATGATGAAAATACAATACTTTAGTAACAAAATTATGGAAACTACAACAAGGAATTATGGTAAGGGAGCTACACAGGGCGCATTATATTAAATATCTAACCCAACCAAAATACCATCTCCCCATATTAAATATTTAATAAAAATACACCCAGAACGTAGATATAAGCTAAATTTCTTTTGATACTACTGACAGATCTAAGCCGATTACTGTCTGATCTGCAGATCCAAATCCTCGAGTGTGTACTGGCTACGACACAAGTGCCACTATATCTTATAAAACTTTTTGAGGTAATAACTTTTCAGAACCATTCTTGACATCAGTCATTACCACGGCTTTAACTATCCTCATCTTGTCTTTAAGACCTATCTTGCTATTCTTCCAAACCTTTTCAACTGCGACAAAAACTCAACTGTGCCCATTCCATTCTACATTTGCATCTTCACAACAACCACTTTCCTTACTAATAATGCAGTCTAGATAAATGAAGCTATCTACTCAGTGAAATTTCTTACAACTGAATTTTTTTTTACTAACTAAAGCTGCTTCGTATTCTGAATATCAATTTCCGAACGTACTCCCAGATCCTGAACTCTAAAACCACAAAAAAACGTATTTCGTTCGCTAATACTTCTACCTAAAGCACTAGAATTTTGCGACTTCATCTTACTATTTATACCATCTTCTCCAGTATCATTTGCCTTATGTCCGTGCCACATTATACTCATACTTGTCGATAAAATCAAAATTACGCGCGCCAATTACGTTCGCCGTTCGTAATTTCTCGAGTTGAACATTGTTCAACTTTCGAACATAGATTTCTTGACTGACCAATCAGAGTTAAGGTTTAAGGCATACAAAACTAGAAAAAGTGGAAACGTTGAACAGCGTTTTTTTCTATCTTGGAGAGGAATCTGAGAAAAGTTAAGAAGATTTAGTATTGGTAAAGAACAGTTGGACACAAATTACTGTTGGTGCAAACTCATTAAACTAATTTCTGGCAATTTCAATTTTTTGCTTTTTAAATACAAGTGTGACGCTAAAATCAAGAAAATTGCCTTATTCATGAAATTTTGCTTTCCTTATCGATAGATGTGACTATGATGTGGCACTGGCATTAGTCTAATGCATCAAAAGGTATCGGAATCAAGATAATGCCTCTTTCCTTTGCTCAAAATCTCATTCACAATTCTCAATATCTTATCTCTATCCATTTGTATCCATCGCATTTCAAAAACGCATCTACCATACCATGAGTACATGTGGCTATTTTATTTGACAATACCTTCTCTAACTTTTCGTCCCATTTCCCAGACATTTATTAATATTTCACACTCCTTCAAATTGTCCAGGCAACCTATTCAAAGCACTCTCTTTATGAATAATTCAGGCTGCATTCCTATCTTAAACAACATCTAATACAGGCAGATAGATTCCCCTTAATTCCTTATTGTGAAATACTCTATCTGTTTCTACATCTTTCTCTCCGTTTTCCACATTACTATCTATTTCTACATATTTCTATAAGTTTCCCAAATTACATTACTGCATAGATTACCACTACCTTACTCTTCAAATTTAAATTCAGTCGTTCTTGGAACATTCTTCTCAAATTCTCATCCTGAAGCCCACCAAACTACCGGTATAGTACTTATCCTTCCTAAATTCCCGCTTTGAATCAAGTTTATAAACTATTCTATTGTGATCTTTACTTTTAATATCAATAACAGCACTCCTTTATACCTTAGTCACAAAAAAAATGATTTGGAAAGCAAATAATTTGCGAGATGTCAATTTCGCTTGTCGTGCCATGCTCTGAACCATATTGAACAGGCTAGTTGAACTCCAACATGATATTTACGTCTATCCTAAAGATCAGCTATCCACTTACTCCACGCACTTTGAGAACAAACTGTCGTTATGCAAAGTGGCTTATCCTGTCAACATATTTGCAAAAACCGTAATTTGCATTTTAAACTTCAAAGACAGAACAAAAACACATTTCTGCAGGACATCTTGCAATATTCCCAATAATTTTTGGGTTTTGACAAAGAACCGACCAACCAGAACGGATCACGAGGAAGATATTTACAAGCTGTTGCCAATATAAGTTAGTTAAATATAACTTTTAGTCTGAACTAATGTATTTCCATTATTACAAGGTACTTACCGCTGGGACTAGTAACTTTCTAATTTCTTCGACGGCCCTTTCCAACTTCATTTTAGAACGAATTTCAGTATCCTCGACGGTGATCAGTACGTGAAGTTCATCATTCAAATGTTCCCAATTAGGTTTTCCTCGATTCTGTTCTTCCTAAAAATGCAACTAATTCCTTAAAATCCTATATTAATCATAATATTGGTTTCTAGACCATTAAATTGTAAATTATTTTCTTGTATAACTGAGGTTACACTAAACAAAACAAAAAACGCAAAATCAAAAATAAACCACAGGAAAAAAGACAGTTAATTCGTTAGATTTAACTTTATCCCAAATGCTGATCTGAATTTTTTTTTTATCTCAAATTATCTGAATTTTATGAAATTTATTTGCTTTCAAATTTTATTTTGTCAGCTTTATCTGAATTTTTTGGCTAATTAATAATCCAAACAAACTGCAGTGTGTATTTTTTTAGGGAGCTTTCTATAGCCTACAACATTGTCCATGATTCCAGCAGTGTTCTGCAAAAATTTTCACATTCTATTGAACTCCGGGGAGCAAAAGCACTGCCACAAGATAACATAGGTAATCCCAACTAGTCTAGGCAGTTGAGGTGGTTTTGATAGATAGCTAAAGAAATGGCAACATTAATAAGCGGAAACATGTCCAACATAAGGAGATATTTCCCTAATAAGATTGTCACATTTGATCAATAAAATCTACAAAAATCCAAAACGCCCAGAAACAAATAAGGATGTATTTCTTTTCAGAAGAATCACCTTTTTTTTATTCAAAAATATATTTCAGCTTAAACCCACCCAAAACAAAATCCAAAAAATCAGTTTTTCATGTTAAGTTATGCCTTAAACAGCATTTTACCGTGATGTTTTCCATTAGATATTTTATTTAAACGTATTTTAGACAAACGGAAAGAAGGCATTTACGACTTCTCCATTTCGAATGTGAAACTTTTATTTAATGTTTTCCTACATATCTTCTTGTGAGGTTGAGTTTTTCGAAATAATAAAGTAGATGGCCGAAGAGCATGGTGAAATCTTAGGAGAAAACGGCTGGCTGTCAAAACATCGTATTTGAAGGTTTCTAAGACATATGAATTCAGAGATAAATACAGAAACATTCTGAAATTTAAAATATGAATATTTAAAATGCAAGGTCTAACCATGAGAAACAAACAGTTTTCCCGTAGAAGCTAAAGAAAAACTAAAGACGGGAATGTGATCTTCAAGTGCTACAAAATGTCAAAGCAGGAATAAGAGCCAACTATCAACTACTCTCATTGTTACTGTGTTCTAGATTGTAAATAAATTACTATTAATGAATTTTTAGCTTTCAATTTATTTACCTTTTTTCAGTCTAGATTTAGCTAAAAAGTTGATTGTGAGGTAGTAAATTTAAAAAGGGTGGTTAAAACCATCAACTTTTAAGCAGACCATAAAGGTAATAGAACTACTAATAATAGAAACAACCACAGCACTAAGCCACCCGAGGCCAACACAGCTGTACATGCTCCTCCTCCACCCAAAGCTGTTCAAAGCTTTACTTTGTATCCCCAATCATGCAGTTCAAATCTCCTTCAAATCGTTTGAAATTACCTCTTAGCACACATTCGGGAATGACCTGCTTTTTTTTACCCCTTATGGATGACCAAAAAGCAAAATCTTTGAAAACCCAATCATCCTTCACCCCTAGAACGTGGACTACCCATCGCAACAAACCTTTCATTATAGCCCCAACTAGCCAGAGGACTTTAAAGGACGTGGACTAGCCATCGCAGCAAACCTTTCATTATAGCCCCAACTAGCTAGACAACTTTAAAGGACGTGGACTAGCCATCGCAGCAAACCTTTCATTATAGCCCCAACTAGCCAGACGACTTTTAAGGACGTGGACTAGCCATCGCAGCAAACCTTTCATTATAGCCCCAACTAGCCAGACGACTTTAAAGGACGTGGACTAGCCATCACAGCAAGGTCGCGGTTGACATTTTCATATTTTTGAAATAATTGTGAAAATTCGGTTGCTAAGCTATTCTCAAAGGGAGGATCAGCAGAGCAGCGTAAATCAGGATGACAAATGTGTGATTATAAAATGCGATTGAAAATACAATGCTCTGCTGATCCAACTTTTGAAAATGCATGATAATTATCTTTTTTAGCAATTGTCTCGGAAGTGTAAATATTTCAGATACGACCTTTAAGTGTGAAAGCAGCGATATATAACACTCGTTCGCCGGTTCTTTTGCTTAGCGCATGTCAAAGTCGTTTACTTGACACCAATGCGTCATTCCCTCAAAGTCGGCATTCTCCCGAAATCATCCGTTGAAATGACGCCAACCAGTCAAAACATTTAAGGTGGGTTTGATAAATACATAAACAGATGGCAAATTTAAAAAAAAGTAACGAGAATCTAATATAAGGAACGATTTAGCAAAAATAGATAAGAGTAATCATTACCCAGAACATTAGTGCAAGTACTTTTCATGCACTAAAAACTGCAAAATGATATATTACGAGCTAAATGCGACACAATTTATGAAATAAGTTTCGAGATGTTAAACACTTTCAAAAGTCGTTTACTCTAGGTGGCGCGCACTACGGAAGTTTACTATGCGTGTTGCAAAGTTTTACATGTGTGGAATGAAGAGGCGCGGATGGCAAAGGCGTGCCGCACGCGGAGGAACGAGTGGCACCTAGGATATCCACTAGGTGGTGAAGAGTTCATGACAAGGCCGTATCCAAGGGGCCCCCCGAAATGTGTGTCCGACTCGTAAAAAACGTAACAGAAATGAGTATAGACAAATTTTTTGTGTTTTTAAGGTTTTTTAGGTAAGCCCCCCCCCCCAAAAAAAAAAATTCTAGATACGGCCCTGGTTAGCGATCACCTGAATAAACTTAGAAATAGTGTTTATAGTGTCTGGCTAGTTTTTTTTTTTTTTTACTATTTGTGTCGTTTGTCGAAACCTTCTTTTTAAAATTGAATTTGCGCAAAGAGGGCTCAGTTATTGAAATTAACTTTGCAAACTTTTGAACTCTTAAATATTATAATTATACACATGCTATAACTTAAACAACGACAATCCGAACGGAAAGACCTGTTGAGCAAACACTAAGAACGCACATCATAAAATAATACTTTTAGTTAGTCTGTCAAATCATTGAAGTGGATAATCTGGTAGTGATTTGATTAGCCTCGTAAAATCTTCTGCAGGTACGAACAGAGAGAGGAGCCTCACTTCTTCCATCTAAATTCTCCCGATTCCCCCACCCCCATTTACCTGTTTAATGTCTACACATGTACCTGTTTACATACCTTAATTTCCTTTTCCTAGCGAAAAAGCGATAAAATTAGAAAAATAAGATTTTTACCCAATTTTGACACTGAATCAAATTTCCAGTCATTTCTTGAAACGTCCCTTTTTCAGTATTACAAACCAAAACATGTTCAATGTCAAGACGAAAAAAAAATATTTGCATCTGGAACCTCTTGTTAAATTTGAAAGAAAATTAAGGTAAATATCCTGCTTTGAATATTAAATATAAGGTACATCTAATTAATCTTTTAAACGAGTGTCTACATTACGGTTGGCGCGCTTCATAATCTCAGCGCAACTCTTTAGGCAATAATTGTATAAAATACAAATCCACGGGCTCTTCTTGCATTTTACTAGTCAGGTTATGACCGCCTGGGACAAAGCATTATTTCTTCCATGGAAATTTCCTTTGCATATATTTTTTTTTTCATTCAGTGTGATATACAGAACTTTAATCAGAATAAACAAATGAGAATGTTCTCGTTGGTATTTATTATAGGCTAGCTTAATATAAAGCGTATAGGTGCTTAAATTTTAGGCCTTATACTTGATGTCGAAACCCAAAAGTGGATTGATCTAAGATATCTTCTAAGCATCTAAAAAGGGATAGCAGTCACAGCAAAAGTATGCTGCAAATACACACACAAACAACCGAAACGTCACAACGTGACTGGCTTGCCTTAAGGGCATATTCGACATTTTCACACTTCAGAGATGACGGCCAAAACCTGTTTGCTTAGCTGTTTCAAAAGAAAGGATCAGCAAGACAATGCAGATTAGGAGGATTAACGCATGATACATTGCCCTGCTGATCCCCCCTTTGAGAACAGCTTAGGAAACGGATTTAAGAAATTATTTTGGAGGTGTTTAAATACCAGATACACCCTTTGAGAGTGACCGAAACGATAAATATACGATTAAACTGTTGGTTCGGACGGGGGGAGGATCTAAAAAAGGAAAAACAATCGAATCAAATGAAAAACACAAGACTCGCCGTAAAAAAATTTTGAAGTTGGGTGGTAGCTGTCGCAGGCCCAAATCCCCCCCACCTTAATATGTTCCTGGCGCTAATATGTCACTCTTTACTATGCTGTAACTCCAACTGCAGCCATGATAAGTGAAGGCAATACTTTCGCTTGTAATCTAGCAAAGTCGATATTGATAACTATTTCACTTTTAAGTGGTAACCCTCAACTATTTTCTTATATTTTTTTCACCCAGTTAGTATGTCTTAAAAGATGACACAATATAGCCTCTTCGATGAAGATGTGAAAAATTAACAGACATGCAAGAAACAGCTAGAGGATTAATAGTGACGCCATGAACAGTGAAGCCATGAAGGAATATGGCTATTGACTTGAATGAAGTCAAAATCTTTAAAGAAAATGTTCTAAAAGTGGTCACCTGAGATATGAATCCCAAAATAGCTCAATCATTTAACGGACAGGGAATAACAAAGTTGTAATTGAAGTTCGGTCCCTTCCCTCGGCGGAATTAAACGTGATATCTGTCTGTCAACAATTGTGTTATTAAAAACGATAGACTTGGGCCGTGTTCAACATTTTAGAACTCAGAATAAATAACCAGTCCCAAATCCACTCCTCTGTCCCAGACAGATATATACGAATGGAAAAAGTAATTGATTTGCCCTTTGTCTGTTTTCATTTCTAACCGAGATGGTTCCTCCGTTTGACTAATGATTTTAGCAGACCTGTACGATTCGACAATAAAGCAAAACGCATTCGTAACTCCTACACTAGCCATATTCTGTAGATTAAAACGTCAATTCGGGAGCAGTGATGTTTTTATTACTTGAAAAAAATATCACCGGTACAAACAATGTGGTCAGTTTAGTCTTTATATAGAGCTATAAGTCTTTAAGAGCCTCTGATATTGTAAATACAATTCTTGAGATGCAATTAGGATGTCAAATACAATTCTGTAAATGCAATCCTTGTGCCTTCTGCAGGTGACACAGGGGCCCCAAACACTATGATTCAAAGCAAAAAATTCTCACGATCCGAATGCGAATTTCAATCAGATTCATTTATTTTTAGTTCCAATAGTATTAAAGACTTTTCAAAAGGCTAATGCCCTGTCTCCACGAACTTTAAACATATGTCCCCTTTCTATAGTTTTTGCAACGCTGATTACCTCTCGTGAAAAAATCGATGTATTTTAATAACAATCCAAATAATATTTTTTTTTTTTTTGTAGATAGGCAAAATAACAATAAATAAGAAATATAGTTATTCATAATAAAATGTAAATAGAAGCTATATTACGGGTAAAATTTATTTAGATGAAATACAAGGATGCAAGTGTTTGTGCTGAGATGACTGATGGCCGTATTTAGGTTCTCTACTCTGGTTGTTAATTCTAAACTGAGACTCGGTTCCATGTCTATCATCCTGTTCTTTGCACGGTGCAGGTACATATCTCCAACATGCTCTGGTACAACACCTCTCACAACTAAACTCTTTTCGTACCCTTGGGAGGCCCGTGGTCAAGCAGCCTGAGATATTAGTCTATAGATAATCGGGAGGTTTAATGTCTTTTGATCCCTTTTGGGCCTGCTCCAGAGACCGGTGATGAACTATCCCGTGTTTGTGACACTTATAGGTCAGAACTGAAGACATTAGATCCAGTCACGTAACGGTGTCATGCAAACGATAAAACTTCTTCGATGCAACTTTCTTTGACTTGGGAAAATGGTAAGTTTTTGTGGTGTAAATGCCCTTTGACTTTGCTTTTGAGGTTATATATATATATATATATATATATATATATATATATATATATATATATATATATATATATATATATATATATATATATATATATATATATATATATATATATATATATATATATATATATATGTGTGTATATTTACGAAATTAGAATTAATGAAATTGGAATTTGGACAACCCGCCATCATGTGATCCTGGTTTGCACCGAATTCCGCATTTCGGATGCAAAATTCGCAGTGCCCATGATAAACCATACTACGCACAACTCAGAGCAAAAATATTTTTTAAGATTTTGAATTCGGTAAATACCAATCATTCTTTACCCAGTTTATCTACTTATTAAACATCCATGGAAAACATTATTTTTTACAGCTCCTGCAGTTATGCTAGCCCAGTTGTGGGAATTCAACCCAATATGGAAACGTCAAGGCTTACTGAAACAGAGATACATATTTAATCGTTGAGCATTTTTTTTTCGGTTACATGTTCGACTACACCAGAAGACTAACTAACTAAACTCTTGCTCTACATTCATGTTTCCGTTCAGCTTTTTCCAACAAATGAGTCAAACTGGTTACAACTTTCAGAAAAATCCTTAATGAAAAGTAATAATTAGTCCTAGGACTTAATTCAAAATCAGCTTTCTCAGATTTTGAACTTAAAAATGTTAATCAACAATGCTTCAAATCCCCCCAAAATCTAGCTAGACATTGAGAGAAAGTCATCATGAAGACACAGTTTGACTAATTAAAAAAATAGTGCTAAGAACATCTAAATAAAAATTTTGTTTAACGAAAATACCACAGCCATCCATGATGCTCAAGCACGTAAGCCATATTCTTCTTTTTTATAAACCCCGAATTGAAATAGTCCATCGAAAATTAATTAGTTCTCTAGAGCTACACCGAAAGATATTTAAAAAGATCGTAAAGCTTTCAAGAAAAAATGTACCATTCAATGCGTTCCCTAAGAATTCGAAGTGGGGATTTTTGTCCAAGGCTCCCGATAGACTGTTTGACATAGAACTTCCTGAACAAAAATAAGAATAACACTTCGCTGAATGTGTAATAATGAATGTTTAACATTTAGAGAAGAACTGTATATTCAGCTTCACAGTTGCAGAAGGAGTAATGTCGCACGGTAGTGCATTCCTTCGTGAGAAGTAACAAAATACATAAAATATAGATGGTTAGTATAGACATTAATCTTAATCCTTAACTTAACTAAGTTTATGCAGTTAATTTTTCATGATGTATAGCTTCGCAATAGCTATTATGAAGGAGAGAGGGTGACTCAATACGTAGGCTGGGGGTGGGAGAGGGTCAGACGCATGGGCGTACGTAGCTTCTTGTCTAGGGGGGGGGGGGCCATCCGAACTGTGATGAAGGGTGGGGGGAGCTGAAGTTATATTGGCAGGTCACAAAACCTTACATTGCCAGCAAGTTTTGTCGTACCTATGAAATCTTTATTAATAAGTAATCACCTAAAATAATAAATTATCAACAATCTTTAACATTAATCTTCTTGGACTAGAGCTAAATCTTTCCAAGACATTATGGATATTTGCTTCTTGTTTGATTTTTATTTTGTCATTCCAGCTTTTTCAACCATCTACCTTTTATCAACTGTTTTTTTAGCAATCTAGATTTTTTTTTCAACTGCTTTTTCAACCATCTGCTTTTCAGCCTTATCTAGTGTAAATTTGAAGTTATTGGGGGGGGGGCAGATGCAACGCCCCCCCCCCCAAACTTCCTCCCTACGACCATAGTCAGACGCCTAAAAGAGTGCATTTCAATGTCAAAATTCCCAAACTCTCCACAAGCCTTTAGATCATGGTCAGCACCAGTAGCAAGAAAGTGTTATCTTAGTACTATTTCACCATTTCTAGCAATGTAGCACGTGTTATATTGAATATAACACTTTTTCTCTTATATGAACAAATTAAAAATATAGACATATAAAATACAATTACATGATGTGTTTCACATCAAAATATATGTCAGAACATTTTTTGTGCATTACAATATTCTAAATACATTTAAATATGGGATTTCGCGTACATGTGTGTTCGCCTACATGTGTGTACCTGTGTGTTCGCGTACATTTTCCCATTCAGCGCTCTGATCCGCTATATTTTTTATAGATACTGTTTTGTTCCTCTACATTAAAAAAGATTAAAAATTGACCTAAAAACCAATCTAAGCACACTTAAACGGACCACGCGCTTATCGCGGCGCGACGCAAAAATGTTTTGACTGTAGCGCCGAGAACCGCTGTGTAGCACGCAGATTTGGGCAATTGTAGCACTTTAGAAACTGGGGTGGTGGCAACCCTGCTTCAGATAAATATTAAGTGGTATGGGGGAGGGGTTAGGAATTAATCTTTCCTCTCACTTCATTCAGAATAAGCCTGGATAAGGGTGCTGCGAGGCGATACCTTCCTTCTTGTTGCAGAGAAATGTTTCCGACATTTATTTCAAAGCTTTATTTGACTACTCTGATTTGCTTCATATTTCATAAAATTATGCACGCGGGTCATTTTGTGGGCGGGGAACACACCAAAAAGTACAATTTAATGCCCAAATATCCCAGGTCTCATTGTGCCTTCCAATAAATGTAGAACGAATTTTGGAGAAAGGGGCGGGGTATTGATATCTAATTCCTCTTGGTTCCCGAAAAAATTTGGTCTACGCTATTATTTTTGGTGCAGTTTCGTCCAAGAAGGGGGGGGTAATAGTGTCATTGGACGATATATGTAGTATAAAATATTTCATTCACATGCCTAGCAACAGAGGCGAAAAAAGAAGCGGGGCATCATGAGTCTCGCCAGGAAATTCTTTGGGGTGGGGAGGGGGTGCAAGTACTACCAGGAGCTTTGTTTTCAGAGATTTTTAAATGGTTATATTTCTCTGTTCCTACTAATACACTGGTTCTAATGTATTTAGACAAAGGTATACAATGAATTTAAGCATCTGAGCACCCTATTATAGAGGTCGCAATGGCTTCAACCACCTAGAAAATCGTTATGCAAAATTATGCAGCATTTCTATCCATATGAGCAATAATACCTCTTTACGACCACCCAAAATTCTATGGTAAAAATATTCTTAAAGACTTATCCTTAAATATTCATAAGGACTAAACGAAACTACTGTTCATCGAAAATTTTGGTTAAATATTCCAATTTTGTTCAAAATTTTATTTACAATCCAAAATTTGAATTTGAACAGAAAAAGCGGGTTGCTACCATTAATGTTGCAATTAATAATATGTACAATTTAACACCAGGAAATTGGGAGTTTATGGAGCCGGTAACCCATAACATATTTTATTTAGGCCTGGGCATGATTTGGAAAACGATCGGAAATTAAACAAAAAAATTAAGGAGTAACACTAAAACTTAAAACGAACCGAAAATATTCTGCGCCCCCTCCTCAATCACTCGCCCTTTACGCTAAAGTTTGACTCCCCCCCCCCCAAATCCTTTAAGAACGACTGCTGAAACTCTAGAGCCGTTGAAATGGAATGAGAAGATTTTTTTAAGGCACTTTAAACTTTAAGCGCAACGAACGAGGATTTACTGTTCATTTTGAGTTTTAATGTTGCTGCGTATTGTCAGTCGAGAAAAGTTTTTTTATTTAATTTTATCAAAGAAGTCAAACTGACTTTTCGAAAAATTCTGAATTAAAAATTAAAATGAGTTCTTTTGAATTTACTTCAAGATCGGCTTTCCTAGATTTTTAACTAAAAAATTCAATAAGCAATTCTTTAAATAACAAAAGAGTCCATCTGGACAGTGAAAGAAAGAGTCATCATAAAGACACAGCTTGATTAATTCAACCAATGTAAAATAGTGCCAAGAATTTAAAAAAATGTTTTTCAACGAAACTACATGCCGCAGGCATCCACAATGCTCAAAAACGTAAGCCATTTTCTTCGTCGTCATAAGGCCCAAAATGAAATAGTCTATGTATCAACAATTAATTAATTCTCTAGAACTATGCTGAAAGACATTCAAGACATCGTAAAGTTCTCGAGAAAAAAAAATGTATTTCTCAATGCTTTTCCAAAGAATTCGAATCAGCCGGATACTTTTTTCCGCAAGAATCCCGATAGACTGGTTGCTATGGAACTTCCTCAGACAAACTAGCCTAAGCGAAATACATTGTTGAAAGAATATATAATGTTTAGAAAAAATACAGACAAACCTACACACAAAAAGGATAGGAGGTATCCTCCTGAATATTCCCCAACAGATTAGTCCCCCAAGACAATTTCAAATAATATATCAGAAAGCGCACTTTTCCGGGCATCTAAGCTACACTTTTAATAATGTTACGATCAAAACCCCTCCAAGGTAGAACCTTAGCGTACTTAAAAGATAAAGGTATGCTAATAAGAAAATTAAACGCCATAGTTTACTGAGGTCTAATTCACGGCATATTAGAACATCTTTTCTTTTTCTTTTTTTTACACGAACAAACTACCATTCAACCCTTTTTTTTCTTTTTTGTCCTTGTGTTTAGACAACTAAACCATAAAGGGTACTAAGCATTTTACATCTCTTTTTTAAGACAATATTTACTGGGAGAAAAAAGCTTAGGGTTTCTATCTGGCAATCGCCATACCGACTCATAATTATTGCAAATTCCAGCGCGCAAGACCTCTTACTCCTCCTCTGTTGGAAAGAAAAGTCATCTAAGAGGAGGGACTAGAGGTCTTCATTGGGCACCGAGGCAAAGCACAAAGGCAGTTTTTTAAGAGTGGGGGGGGGGTATAAAAAACAATTCGAATAAGAAATGCCTGGAAATTCGTAAAAACTTTGGACTTTTGGGCTTCCTGGGCCCCAAGTACCCCTCCCATGTCCGTCCCTTACTAAGGTAAAAGGTTTTATTGACACAATAAAAAGGATCAAGCTATATCATTTTCATGTAAGATCACTTGCAACCAAAAAACCAAGCCAGCTAAAACAAGATCGTTCCAATACCACAACAAAAAGGAATGGTTTGGTACATCCCTAGGTTAAAAGTAAGCCATGACAGGTAAAAATAACCTTGAACAGTACAAAAAAAAAGAAAAGAAAAAAAGCCTTAATTGATCAACCTGTTTTAGCCAGAAACGTTATTAATATTTTGTTTCATAAGTTTGCAATTTTTGTAGCTGATATTTACATTTGTGCTAAGGTACTTTCAACAGTGGTGCCGTTTTTCGAAAATTCAGGGTTAGAGACAAGGATTTTGTTCATTTTTTTAAGTAAGCATAGCAAAATGAATTTTCCAGAATCTAGAGGGGTGTACAATTCTTTTTTCTTATTGAAAATACAAAGATATACTAATGACAATTTTTTTTTGAGAAATATTAAAACAAAAGCCTAGTAGCCGAATTGAAAAAAAAAATAAAAAGAGCCTATTACAAAATAATTAGGCATTTGACTAGAAAGTAGAAGCACGATCGGACAAAAAACAGTCAAATAAGATACTCACAATTTTCTTTCCGAATGCTTGCAATAAAAGAATAAGATTAAAACTCAACATTAAAAACCGATGTATATTATATAGAAAACGACACAAACCAAACGTTGTCATATTTAAAACATTGTCACATTTAGACTAAACAAGCGGAAAACTGAGAAGGACAATGACATGATGTCTAAAAGACAGAACATTAAAATATGTTATCTATAAAAAAGACTGTCTAGTACTAATAACTGGCATGTTTTTAAGATTAAACACATTACGTTTAACTGTAATAAAATTTCACATATTAAAACGAGATTGAAAATTTACACCCAGGCTGCCTTTCTTTTAGTTCATGCTAGCAATTTCCATTGGGGTGAACTTAAAATCAGTTTCTATGTATGAAATAAAAATAAAAAAAGGTTCCATACTTATACGTGCTGACATCTCACTCGATTTACATGATGTGCAATAGAAAATCGAAGAACGAAAAGACACTAATAAAAAAACAAAACGAAACGAGGGTGATTTTCAGCCATTAAATAAACTTTTTCAAGCTATTTTCGAATTTGTTATTTTGAATTTTGAAGCAAAATCTTACTTTATTCACTGGCTGAATACCACCCTCATTTGGATGATATTTTTACGTATGAAGCTAAGAGAGGAAAGGAAATAATAAATGATAAATAAAACCAAAAAAGGGTGAGAAAACCCTTTGGTTTTATTTATCATTTCCTTTCCTCTCTTAGCTTCATACGTCATGTATAGCCAGTGTGGTCTTCGAAAGTATTGGTGATATTTTTTTTTTCTTAATTCTAAAATTATCATTTGTATTTGTTTATTACAACAAAGCCTTTAAGTTATAGATTCTCCGCAAATTTTCCCAACATATGAAATATTCTTGAGTAGTTTCTTGTGTTTGTAGAGCCTTTTTTTTTTTAAATCGGTTGTAACTTCATTTACATCGCCTCGCTGGAAAGGTTTTACTTGGATACTACTCACTTTGCATCTATAGAAACAGCTTGAATCCATTTATTTTTCTATGTTTTAATGTTATTTTAGTGACAAATATGTTGAATTAGGGAGGCTAATGAGTGGTGACAATCTTTGCCAGCCATGAAATCACAGTCTCGTGTCGAAAAGTGGACATAGAAGCTTCGATTTCCAACTGGGACCAGATTCCTTGCCAAAAACTGCTTTCAAAAATAGAATTCAGTAGTAAAAACAAAGCAACAAGACTTTTGCAAATTAATTTGACTGAGAGGGAATGCTTGACTTTCATTTCGACATCCTAGAAATTGAACTTGCCCAAGATATTCACATGCATGAATGATTTTTAAGTTCCGTGAATTGTTAAGTAAAACACATACTTGAATATAAATAAAATTATAGTCGCTAGGGGTCACCTTTCTTTTCCCTTTTTTATCGGTCCCCACCGATGTAGCCGAGGGAATTCTTGACATCCCTGCCCCGAAATATAAATTGTAATTCTTTGCTACGCTCTTACATGGCCTTTAGCCTTTTATTTTATTCTTATTTCCATAGCATAAAATTTATAATATACATTTTACTGTGTTGAATATTCAAAGAAGGACTTTTTCTTTGATAGATACACCAAAAATTAAATTTCTGCTACGCTCTTACATGTTACATGCCATAGGCCGTACCCAGAGGGGGGTTTGGACCCTTCCCGAAATTTTTGTCTAACTCGTAAAAACGTAACAAAAATGGATATGAGCACATTTTGTATGCGTTTTTTTTAGGTTTTTTTGTGTACCCCCCTCCCCCCAATTTTTTTTTATAAAACCCCCTCCAAAAAAATCCTGGGTACGGTCTTGTCTACACCAAACACTATATTTGCCCCACCTTTTTTTACAATGGGCCCATTTTCCCATAATATTTTTTTATGTATTGCTTTTTCCTCTCCCTTCTCCCTCCAAAATAAGTACATCAATGCTAGTATTTTCAAAGCTAGAACATGTCCAATGTCAGAAAATAATTCTATATTTTCTTCATTTTTGATTTTTGAGCAAAATAGGAAAAGGGGCATGTACACAAAGAGAACTAAAATCAATAAAGACAATTGTGCTGAGTTTGTGGAAGAAGAAAACGGACGAGAGGAAAGTTAGAAGGAAAATAGAGAAAAAACAAACCTTTTTCTTGTCCCTCATTGATCCCTTTCCTCGGACCATGATCTTACAGCCTGTTTCCTGTTCCAACTGTTTCGCTGTCATTCCTCGTGGTCCTAAGATTCGTCCAACGAAATTAAACTAAAATAATAAAAAAGTAAATAAATCATTTATGTTAGTTAATTATTATTATTAGCTGTTTAGTACTGTCAATAATCTTATGCAGGCACTTACACAGGCAGGAGTAGATACAGAATTAATGTTTCGGGGCATTAACGGAACTTGAGTTTCCCCATTGGTACCTTTTGCCCCTCAACCCCTCTGATTAGTGCAACTTGCGACCTTCTGGGACAAAATATGCTCCAACCCCCCCCCCTCCTGGATCCGTCCCTGTACACAATGGGTGGGCACTCCGGGGAAAGTCTTTATACAATCTTGAATTTGTTTTGACTTCTAAAAAATTGGTCCCCTCCCCCAAATAGATTCTTGAGCACATGCCTCATCTGAAGGATAACTTCCCAATTTAATTTTGTTCCTCTTGTTGGCATTCTATCAAGTTCCAGCTCCAGACAAACCTTTGCATAAATCTGCTGAATCCAAAAATAAACACATATTTATCTCGTCAAAATTATCACGTCAAATATGACATTTTTTGAAAGACTTGCAATTTTATATAAGAAAAAAGAAGGTTAAACGACTGAGTTCGTTGGTACACCATAAATATGATATTAAGCAAAACGCTTGAGTTTATAAGGAGGAAGAGAAATTCGAGAAAAAAAAGAAGCATACAAATACGGAAAAAAATAGCTATTCCTGGTGACAAGATTTCAAGAAGGGTACATACCCGAGGCCCTTCACCCTCCGCACATAAGCCTGTATCGTATAGAACATCATATCTACGTAAAATATAGAACGTGATGAATCAAACATGTAGGAGGGGGAGCTTCGGACCCGCTACCCTCTGCTATTCCCAGAATCTTGAATGTACCGACTCTTCCCAAAGATTCCTAATCTCTTCCATAGAATTCTCGCATTTTTGGCATGTTTATAAGTTTTTTCGGTACTTGTGTACATAATGGCACACACTGGAGAACAAACCGGTTTTATCTGTCTGTATTAAGAGACAATTAGCTTACGCTCAGTGGAAAACAAGTGCCTGGTGACAGAACACATTGGAATTACATAATTTGGGCCATGTATTTGCACATTAGGGGGGTGGCGGTAAAGTATTTGGACAGCGTGAGTTTAGAAAACAATTCTTACATCATAATATGTAGAATAATTGTAGCTAACACATTTTGTATGCAAATCCTCTATACTTTACCCCCCCCCCCTCCCCTAATTTGCAAATACAAAACCCAAATTTGTTTCTAAAGTACTATATTTTCATCATTTTTTGGTATACTTCATTAGGATTAGCGTAACTTCACTTCGAGTGTGTACCATTATGCACGCAAGTACCGTTTATTCTTTCCCAAAATCCACACATCGAAACCAAGCTGCATACGTTGCTATCTTAAATGTTACAATAACAGGTTGAGGATTGTAAACTTATTTTCTGGTAATTATGATTAATTTCTTGAAATGTAGGTAGATAAAACGTTACGTGGATCACAAAATGGCCCTTTTCTGGGAAGCTAACGTGGCAGCAAGATTAAAAGCTAATACATTACAGTTTACACTCATTTTGGCAATGAAAAAAGGAGGCTCTCAATTCAGGGAGAAAAAAAATTATGTTGATTATGCTATATAAAAGAAAACCATGTATTTATTTATGATCTCGAATACTCTCCCTCCCCCTCACAAAACTGTTCCAGAAATGTTCAACTGTATCCCTAGCCTTGATACCAAGCAGTAAAATGTTATCTAAATCACAACTTTGGAAATGCTCATTTAGGTAGTAAAAAGATCCCCACAACTTTAGTCGAAACTTCTATTCATCTGGACGCGTAAAATAGTCTGGTATCAATGTTTTAATCCACAAATACAACTTTGACTATAAAAAAAAAACATATTCCCAATAGTTCACTTTTTACCACCTCAAAAATAAAGCCAAACAAAGACCTAGCATCTGCAACCCCCAGAATCGAAGTTAGAGGCTGTATCTTTTAAGCTAGCCCGGCTTGTTAATTTGATTTACACCTATGTTGCATTTTTATGTAAAGAAAAACGAGTTTCCAATATAGTAGTTTCCTAACAGTTTTATTTTTAGAGTTGCAGACACTTATAAATTACAGCTATATTTCGATTCGGGTGTTCTCGAATGTTTTAATGAAATGTGGGAAATATGAGCTGAAATTAGATGTAAAAAGTAAGTACTTGCCAGGAAGTAAAGAGCAACAAACTAACTGTAAAAATACAGAAGTTATCCAAGGTAAAGAGTATATTGTCGTACGTATAACTTGTCTTTCATACTGCATTAATTCAGCCTTCTAATAAAAATACAAGTCATATAACCAGCATTCCGACCTCATAAGCATTGATCATTCGAAGAAAATCCATTAGGATAGTTTTTGACGCTGTGTCCTGTTATGCTGGATCGCCGAGTTTCTCCTAATGTTTATATTGAGGGGAGGGAAGTAAAAATGTCTATTTTAACGTTCTTTGCTTTCAATTAAGGTTTTCAATAAACCTGATATTTTACAACATCGAAGTGGTAAAAATGGTCTACACGCAGCAACGTCGTTTTAAAACTTAACCCCCCAGTACCGCTATTATGGACCAGTGCGGTTGCAACTATGAATACGCATGCGCATATACGGGATTTGTGTGTGTCAGTGTGTGTGCGTATGTGTGTTTTTAAACTAAATCAAATAAGTACCTCAAGGAATATTTAGTGGTTGACCACTTTTCTGAAGAAAACATGCAAAGAAAATAAAGTAGTACCATTAGATTCCTTATTTTAAGCTCTTTATGAATTTAATGGTACTACTTTAATTTTTTGGCATGTTTCCTTCAGAACTGATCAACCACTAAATATTTACCAATGCACCTTTCATTACTTTTGAACGCAATTGCACCGATTTGTCACATTAAACTTACATCAGAATTTTTTTTAATCCTATAGAACCATTCTAGGTTGCGAAGATGAGGGGGAGGGGTAAGCTAATTTTTTACAGTTCAATAATTTAGAGTTCAATTTGCAATTTTGCAAAATTTTTGTGCAAAAAAACTATTATAATTAGTAAATATCAGGTTATGACGCTAGCCTCCTACGCCCCCTTTTCCCGCTACATAGGTCCAGCACTTAACAAAGTAATAGTTTATTGCACACTAGATTTAGGGACACACTGCGTAGAGTTCAAAAATTTCACGGTTGGATTTCCACCCCCCAGAACAACGACTATATTTATATCCTTCTAAATATAGAGCAGTTGCCAAATTTCAATTTCCCCGGTTCCAAACCGGTGGCTTGTTTCACTGTGTCTCCCACACAAACAACATTTCCTTGGCCAAATGACAAACTAAGGAAACTTTCGAATAAATTAGAATAGAAGTTCAGAAGCTTCTGAAAAACTGTGAGTCAATGCATTTTAGCACCAAAACATTATGCGCTTTCTGTTGTTTTTCCTGTTTGATTAATGCTGCCATTTGTCCCGGTGTATCTGGACTGTCATCGATATGGACCTTCTTGTACTAAAAAGACCCAATTTTGTCCCGATTTTGTAAAATATACTACTGTTGCTATCTTGATCCAATTGCTGAAGTAACACCAAGGACTATGGAATCAACCTAACAGTACAAGTTTAACAACAAGCTTAAATTGGTTACAAGCTTAATTACGAATTGAAAATACAAAGAGTATATTACTAGGCCCTAATTTTTCAAATTTCATGAAGGATTTTTTGGAGAGGAATTCCCCCATCTCCTGTGCACATGTATAATATAAAACTATTAAGGTTCAAATGCCAAGTTGCACGTTTTTCCCAGATTGTACAAGGTCAACCTTGGGGGTGTATCGCTTTATTTTTCTGGGAAGAGATACCTAAGGACCAATAGCCGTATATTTTATCGTCATTACCATTACATTCATCATTATTTTCATGACCGTACACGCCATCACTGACAGCACAAGTCACCGTCGTCGTTTCCAACATTATTACCGCATCCATCGACGACATAGTCAATGTCATTGTTTTTGCAGTAGGAGTCAACAGTTATAATCTCCGCCGTCTTTCAAGCCATTACCTCCGCTGTCGCAATTTTAAGCCACTCAAAATTGTTTTAATAAGACTTTAACTCCCTGAACCCCCTTTCTTCGTGGCACTTTCTGTGTGCATCCTTTATGGTGATTGATCCCATGACATATTGTCCCCATGACCAGGGCCGCCATGAGCCGATAGTGTGCTCCAGGGACCCGTCGATTCATGCCCCTCACATCGCCAATCGCGATCTACTTCTAATTTATAAGGAATACCAATTCGAATGAAGGCGACAGGCTATCACAGATCACACTTCGGTTTTAATTACTGGATGGATGCAGAGAACAACTGAAATATGATCTACAAAGAAATGTGCTTAGAAGCTTTATTTTAAAGTATTTTGGTGCATTTACAATGAGAGCAACCCTAAGTAATGCAAAGTTCCCTAAGTGGGCCCATAGAAAGGCTATATCCTTATTGACTAAGTATGTAAAAAACTGTGATCTGCATAATGTTCTATAATTTTTGTGTCTATATACATATATATATATATATATATATATATATATATATATATATATATATATATATATATATATATATATATATATATATATATATATATATATATATATATATATATATATATATATATATATATATATATATATATATATATATATATATATATATATATATATATATATATATATTAGGTGTTTTTTAAACTTTGTTTTATATATTTCTAGACATTTTAAGTGACCATAGCAGGACGTGATATGCAGAATAATGTCAGTGATTTAAGCAAGAACACTGTGTACAACCCCATGATATTTTTCAGTGTTGACGTGTCCACTGCCAAATATATATCTGTGTGATATTCAAAGTGACGTGGCTATGCCTAGAGCCCAAGATTTAATAGAGGATCGCATGTATATGAACGGCTGATTCGCTCAAACGTCAACTAAACAATAACCACAGAACAACTGGGGGTTCAGTTTTGCCTGGGTAAAAACTGTTTGTTTATTGAGGCTTGCTAAGATAATTTCAGGTTTAAACCACGTATGGACGCAAAAATTTTTTGTATGGGGGGGGAGGGGAAGATAAAACTGACGACAGGGGGACAAAGTATGAACATGTGTGAATTAAGAGGGAACTTGGCGGCTCTAATTTAATTGAGCAGAAATGGGCTACGGGGGAGGTTCATGGGTTGAGTGTCACCCGGGTTGAATTTTACACGTTGAGTTTCGTAGGCTTGGTTTGGAATGGGCTGAGCTATGAGTACATTGTTTTAAAGCGTAAGACAATGATGCAACAACGAAAGGTATAATAGCTGTTCAAATTAAATCCGCCCCCGTATTTTATAATTGCTAATTTATTTAAAGCAGTAGAAATCACCATAAATAATATCACTTGGTTTAAGAACCATTTATTTTCCCACGAAACGATCAATGACAACTGCTTCGCGTAAATTACTTCAGAAGAGAGAAAAGTACTTAGAAACTCGTCTGGGACTTTGAATGCATCACAGAAAAATATGATAGCAATGAAGAGCTCCTTCAAATTTAAGACTATATTAGACTAAATCCTTTGTTCAGCTAAAAATCACTAGTTAAATATAAATTGGGTAGCATTATTTAAGTATTAAAAACATATATGACAATCTGATTGGGATGACTATTATTAGAAGAATTGATAACGCATACAAAGCTCAAATTCAAACTAATTTGATTTTATGAGGAACATGAGGTCAAGAAATAATGATCAAAACTGCCATATGAACCTAAAAACTTTAAAAAGTCACTCAAAACTGATTACTCTTTTTGAATCTACTGTCGCCTGGAAGCCGACACACCATTTGACGGTGCATTATATATACCAACTAATAACTAAATCTTCTATGACACAAAACAAAAAGAAAACAGATTTTGGCAGAAGGAATGCCAATACGATAAATCTATTGGTAGACGTAATAATGAATAGCCTGATTTCTGAACGAAAGTTCTTGGTATTTGCGATCGTAAAAGTTGTTTACATTAACAAGATTCCGATACATTAAAATCTTTTTGCGAGCCTCAGCGACGGCTGACCGTCTCAAAGACAAGGGGCCTATTAGTGAATTTTCTCAGAGTACTATATTAAGAATCTGTGGCTTTACTATGATATTCGATATAAAAGATTGAAAATTTACGTCTCTCTGTATGTATGGTTTCCAATTAAAGCGGGTATCATCGCAAGGAACCCTCAAAGCTGTCAAATTACTCAAGTGATATTTCCTGTAAGCTGATTTTAAGCGTTCCCCTGACAGGCATGCTAGGACAATTTTAGAAACTGTCCTTTCCAGAACTTTAACAAAGAAAATTCTGCTCCGTTTAATCGAAAAATCCAAATTCACATTTTCTAATGATGTAAATTTCATTAAAACGCAATGTTCTATATCTCCGGCACAAGAAGGTAAATGGTTTTCTAAGATCTCTGAGAGAATAGTCGTCGGTTTTTGTTTTTCTGTCGTTTGCTCAGATCTTTTATCTAAGCTCTGCAAGTAATAAGACCACCCAACCAATTCCAATTCGTTTGGCCACACAAACTAAAAAAAAAGTTTATAACGGACGAGATAGAGTGATTCTTTAAGGCATCGAATCCCCTTAAGATGATCTTTGACGGTTTTTTTCGGCATTCACAACTGGCAACTAATGTCTGTGTACAACAACGAAAATTAGAGAAAAAACGCCTTAAATCAGAGAAGTAAGACCTTAACCGTTTGGATAGCAAAAAACAGGCAGATTATTTAGAAGAACAAGACAATGAATTAGCGCTTCTTAAAAATCTTCAGAATTTACTTGTGCAGTCCTTTGTGTTTCAGGGTCACCACACAAGTCAAAATCAATTAGGCTGTTCTGTCTTTTTGGAGCTAAACCGATTGTATCAAATCTGGCCATAAGTCAGAGGGTGCTCATTAAAACCGCCCTTACAAAATTATCGCGCACAACGGGTGGTTAATTGATGGTATTCTTACCACAAGAATAGACAAAATTCAAAATTTTAACTAAGGCAAACATTTCAAATCGCCTATAGGCAACCCAATCGTACTGAAATCAAATCAATCACACTAAGACAAGAGGATTTTAGATGTGTGAATGTACCGTGTGACCCCAAGTTCATAGGCAGATGAAAAGATGCTAGTTTCCTCGAATACCTATTCAAGTCTAATCTATCGTAGTTTTTTAGACAAAATTTAGATTTAGACCCCATGGATTCGGCTGCTGATGTTATCAAATAAAACTTAAGGCAGATGATATAGGCTGTAAGAAACATAAATCCTTAACAAGGAAAAAAGATTTATTCCCTGCAGAATGCTGTAAGTCATACCATTTACTCAAAGGATAACATTGAGAACATCCTATCAAAATACGATGTTAAAAATCTCCAAGTTAGGCATGTTCATATTAATATACTTAAAGAAGATTGAGGAGGGTCTGAATCCAAAGAACAGGAACATGTGATTACGCGAAAAAAATTAGTAAATTAAGGAGGAAACAATCATATTTTCAAGGGAGGGGAGGGGAAGTCTGGAGTCCCCCCATACGCACGTATTTCCTCCAATAGGGATAAGAGCTTTTTTCTGTTTTGGTAACCAGCTCAGTACATTTTGCACGGATCGACATAAATTTATCATATACGTACAGTTACTTCAAAAAATATGCCGCTTCGTGTCTTTGAAGTCCCCCTTCAGTGACGCCCAGTATATCTAATCTTTGTAAGCCTTGCGTTCTAAAATCTTAGTACAGTATATAGCGGCTCAATAAAATGAACTCAAACTTATGCGGGAAAAGGAAGTCTAAAATGCCATATAAGTCTAAAACCATTGCCAAACTGCCCCCTTAAAAAATGAAGCTGCCACAGGTGGTACATAAGCACATTTGAACACAGTTACAGTCATTGAACAGAAGGGTATGCACGGCTATCAGTGGTGTTCAGACGCTGTACTCTGTGTTGGATTTGAGTCAATATTTACCGAAAGTCTTTTCGGTAATTAGCTGGAAGTCCAACAATGCTGAGCTGAACTACGTTTTATAGAACAGAATTCAAAAACCACTGACGGAGTTTCAAAGTCAATCCGAGTCTGCGCCCATAGCCCGTTCAAAGGACAACTTAATACTCAGGGTACTTACATCCGGATGTTCTTTAACAGGTACATAAACTTTTTCGGTGTATGCCATCACGGCACCAATTGGATCTGGCAACACAAGTGGCTCCTTTTTAGCACCACTTATTTGGAACAGGCTTCCTCGTACTTTATTGATCTCTAAAAAAAAGTAAATATTAAAGAAGACATCAACAAAATGGCGACTTACTGCAAAAAAAGGGCGACTTACACACTGTGACAGGTCCTAAAATTGTTTTGTTTGAATTTCCACAATTTTTAGCAGAGCATAATTGGAACTAAAAATAATGTTCACAAGACCAACAAAAAAAACAGCTGTTTAATAACATTGCCTATGGGAGGTTTATGGATACAGGACTGATTTCAAAATGCTATGGATCCAGAGACACCGGTGGGAGCAAGTGGGACTGAGGAATATGGTTACTCCACAATTCTTCAAAATGGCGTAAGAACGTCCAAAAAGGATTTTCTTTCAATCAAGAGGTAGGGGTTTCACCCTACTTCCGTAGTTACGGTTAGGTAGCAGGGCCCCAATGTACATTCTTATTTTCTAACAGTTACTATTGGAGCTAAAAACTCGGCGTAGCATTAAGCCACAGAGGATAGTACACCGGCATTAGCTACGTTTTTATCCAAACAAATTTGAAGTTCCAACTTTGGTCGTTTTCCCAAAAATTACTCGAATGTTTTTGGACTGTTTCTAAACGCTTTTATTTAACTTAGTCAGATTAGGTCAAATTTAAAACATTGTAATCAATATTTCAGCTATTTGCTGTTTTCTGATTGAGCCAAAATTTAGCATACACAGTGAATTGCGACAATATATGATAGTGGGTCCAAGACCCCTTCAACTCCCCCCGCTGCCAAAATTTTTAGAAGAAAGGTGAGTATGATGTACACATGCCTGCTAATATTCAGGTCTAATCTGCTCTTTCATGAACAATAAGTTGATTTAAATCACACTCCTTTGGTTAATTTATGTGTCATAATTTCTTTTTCATCCAAACGGAACACACTAAAAACATTCAAAGTTTCCATAGTTGTGTTTTCAGGCACCGGGTTCGAAGCGTCTATTGAGCGGGTTGACAAAAAATGTTTTCAGATTCTCCTTGTGGAACCCAGCAAAACTTGAAGCGTTTTCATCTTACGGGTTCCAAGCGTGGTCGACACGGGTTCTTCAAAATTGTAATGCGCTAGAATAGCATGGTTGAACATGGGTTGAGGGAGAAGACACTCGCCGTGTTGAACAGGGCACTCAAAACGAGAATCTGCAAAACCTGTGTCGAACTCCGTGTTGCATGTGGGTGGCCTGAAAACAAGGCTCATATCTGAAGCACAATTTGCAGAATGCAAAAATACTATTTAATAACAAAAAGGTGTCAACATTTTAATAATCAATTAGTTGTGGAGCTTCAATTTAGGCAATGTGGAGACTAGGCAATCAATGCAGTGTTGCAAGCCAAACAATTGGAAAGGAGGAGTTATTTCAAAGGAAAAGTAGACTGCTAAGAAAATAAGTTGCCTCAAAATAATATCCGTAATGACAGGCATACGCCCAAAAAACACTTCTAAAGCTTCCTTTAATCTTTTATGCAAAGATGAAGCTCCCACCCTTCCGTCTAGTTCTTTCACTTAAGAGAACGACAAATTTCTTTTCAAAAAAAGAATTGTACCATCTACTAAACGCTAAGATTGCGAAAAACTGCAATATGACAAATGAACAAGAAAAATGTTATTGGACTTGTACATAATGCATTGGACTTGTATAATATGGGCAATATATTTGCACATTAGGGGTGGGGGTTATGTTAGGTTACGTTAGTTTTCCATAATTTTGTTTCTAAAATATTATTTTGTCATCATGTTGTTATTTTTCATTAGGATTAAACTGACTTCACTTTTTGGGTGTGTTTCCAATAACTGATAAATGTCTTCTGTTGTTTTTATATCAATGGTTCCCAAACGGCAGCAGACACACTCAGGCGTTGCAAGAAAGGATTTCTGGGGTTGGATTACGAAGGATCACAGGTCCTTAGTCAGGGGAAAAAAGGGTGGAAGGTAAAAATAAGTATACCCTCATTAGTTATTACTTAACCTGACACGGATTGGTTCTTCGGCTATAGCCATTAACAAAGGCGTGAAAGGGGGGGGGAATTTTTTGGCGTGTGGGGAGGGGACTGATGCCCACAAAGGTATGCCGTATGCGCGATTGATTTTAAGTTTAGTTAATTTCAGACATCAATTTATTCTTCTTTTTTCCATTAAGTTTTTCAATGACCGGTGATAAACGTAGTATCTAAATTCACAAGATAACTTCTCCCAATAAACACTGATCCTCGGTGGAAAGATGATCTTCTATATAGGCAATCCCCATTTATGCAATAAGCGTAGACCTTGAGAAGGGTCTTGAGAAATGGCAGGAAGTCCATAGAAATGCATATTTTACCAACAGTGTTAAAAATTGAGTTCATTATCATGCGTCTTTCCCTCCCAAAGTTTGGAAATGACGTCCCAGTTTCAAGGTGGAAATCATGACCAAGATGCAGGCCAGTGCCGCATGTAGTTGGATTCTCGAATCCGCTCTTAACCCGTAAACACGGAAAATTAAATACGCCATACAGCGTATAAAACCTAAAATACACCAGACAGTTGTTCTACCATTGAACTATAAAGGGAATAGAAATTCAATAAGTCTATCCGGCTCTGAGGTTCCTTTAGCTAGCAGCCTTACTTACCTGGTCATGCCTATTGGAGCAAACCTGAAAGAAACTGTAAACCTGGCAATGAAAAACTGTACTAGTAAGATCCGGGCTGCGTATGCCTCCCTGACTTCAAACGTGTCGTATATGAGAGTAGAGCTCACCGTTCTCAGTTATATAATACCCTAATAGTTCCTCACTTACTTGCCCTTTCTCCTGTTTGGTCTTTTTTTAATTGTGATAAGAGAAAGCAAGTTCATCGCCTTTATTTTAAATCTGCAAAGTATTTAATGGAACTTCCAACTTGGACAAGTAACTCTTTTCTGCAAAGAAAGTATCAATTGGTAAACCCAGCTGGGGTTTTTGAGAAGCGTATTTGCGATTTCTCTACTGAATGCCAGAAGTCTTCACATCTTTGGTCATTTCTGTTTATCTCTTGTTTGTAGTTGTGTGTTTTTATTTCTGTTGTTTCTATTTTTGTTTTCCTTGATTTTTACTCTGTCTTTTTCTAGGCTCTGCCCAGTTTTTGTGATGGGTTATAAATAAAATGATTGATTGATTGATGACCCTCGTTTCAGTTATATAACGGCAAAAAAAACTATATTTACCTTTTTCATAACTATCCCTTCCACTCCGAATGAAAAACATGTTTAGGGTCCTGCTCATATATAATAAAATAGAAAACAGCATAACTTATTTACAAATAACATAACAACAACAACATTACAAGTAAAAAAACAACATAACTTATTTCAACATATCTGTCGGCCGATTATCGTCTAAAAAAATTAATATCCCACTTGCATGAATAATTCACTTTCATGACGGTATATTCGACGATACATAATCTAACATTTTTCAGAAATATTTCAGGAATATATTAACATGATAGCTGCTTAGTTTTGCGCGTTATTGCTGACAAGTTTTACTATCTACTTTTATATTACGTTATGGCGTGCAAATAATTGCATGTTCGCTAACTTCCAAAAACGAACATTTAACGCACCCGATATTGCCAGATCAGATTTTGTTCGCCCAAACCCAGGTGTAGGCCTACATATAAAAATTTTCGTCTTATTTATATTTTGGATATACAACATTTCAAATTATTTCTTTTTTTAGTACATCGGCAATAAACATACAAATCATATACAATAACCATTTCTTCTAGTAAAAATTTGGAAGATAATTTTTTTTAACTTTTTAATTGCAGGAAATCAATATATTTGGGCTTTAAATCATCCGATTCGGTGAGCAAATGCCCCCCCCCCCCAAAAAAAAAACAACCCTAATTCCAACTAACATTTTTGCACCTTTCCTAGCAAGGTCCTTTTTCTAGGTTTTAGGCTACATTAAAATAGTTTTGATTTTATTCAAATTCCGAATTTCAGGGAAGGGGGTGGAGGGAGATCAAATTTCATGGTTCTACCCGGGGGACTAAAGTTACCCAGCGTTCAATAGAGTTTATTACACGGCAATACATATCTCTTAAATATTCACTCAGTTAGTATACACTTTAATAATATGGAACTTCTGATTAAGAAATGCCAATAAACAAGGACTAAAGAATTGAAGTAGAATAAAATAATATAATATTATTTAAAGATTCGCAGTTGGAGAGTTCAGTATTAGACTAAACCAGGTAAAATAAACTGCCACTTTATGAGATCACACGGTTCAATACAATTAAAACTGAGAGATATCGGAGGATTTATTCTAAGGTGGCCTCAGCCCCGAAAAACACGGTGGTGGTGGTAGAGAGGTCTCCCCAGTGCCATGTGTGTATTTATGGTTCAGACAATTGCCATCTGATTCGATTTTAAGCTAAGAACATAGTTTAATTCTAAGAACAAAATAAGGTAATTCATTTGAAAAAATTCCTCGTTGTTCGCGGATTTCCCATTTGTGGTTTTGGAAATCCGTTGTTAGTCAATTTAGAAAAGGTGTGTACATATACTTATAGCATTTATAGCTCTAACATACGCATTCTACTTTTTTCTTTTGATCGAGGGAACACCAACATTCAGGAACCATGAACACCAGGAGGAACGTACCAAGCATGGCGGAAGTGTGCCACGCAAGGCGGAAGTGTGCCAAACGTGGTGGAAGTGCGCAACACACGTGGTGCTCTGAGATTTACTATAAGTGGAGGAAAGTGGGACGGCTCCTCGATGTTGAACAGCCACAAAGTAAATTAACAGTTTGGATTCCTAGAAATGTTACGCAAGCGCAAAGCCCTAAGATATGTCTGAAAATCGCTTCTGTAGTTAATGTTTAATAGAAAAAAAACTATAAATATTTCAATAAAAAGAATCCTTTACAAAAACAAATTACCACAGACCTTAAATAAATAATCGATAACCTTAAACCACCCTAGATTCATTGTTTCCATGGAAAAAAGTTGGGAAACGACTGAAAAAGATCTTCAATGGACGCAGTCAGATTCTAAGAGGGGGGAGGGTGAGAAATTTACTGAATCCGCATAATGTAGAAAAGTGACTTTTTAGTCCCCCCCAAAAAAAAGAAAACAGATATTTTTCAATGAAAACACTCAGAAAAGGGCATATTCCAAAATCTGGGGGAGGGCCCAAAAATCTAGGGAGATGAAAAATTCCCCTCTGCCCTTTCCCTTTATACAGGCATGAATCAAACTGGTAGCTTTTCTTCTACTTTTTGGATTGAATTCAACTCCCAGCAATGGTCACCCGTATACGCTTTTTTGCTTGAAATGACATATAGAAACAAAAGAGTATCGTGGAGAAAGCACCTTAAGAATTTTAAATTCTGAAATTAAAAAGTGACCTACAAATCATCTTACCGTGATGTTAGCTGTTTTTTTTTATCATTTATTCTTTTTCTCCATTTCCAATTAATAAAAAAGCAACGATTTTTACCTAATACAAAAATAGAGGGTGAATTTAAAGGGGGTAAGTTCAGTAATGAACTTACAAACGTCAATACCGCAACCCCACAAAATTAAATGAGGGATGTGTCAACATATGAAAAAAACCTAAGCAAACTTCAAATATTATAATTTGTCAAACCTGAAAAAAAGGCAACCTTCAGGCACAAATCAATGCTTATTTTATGCTACTGAAGTTTATTACTGAGTGTTACAACAACATGAATAACGGTATTATGCTCAACGCTAAAAGATCGATATAAGATATTTTTTCTCTTTTCTCGCTTCATTATGGAGGAGGAAGAATAGTGGGAGGGAATTACCCAAGAAAAGTCAGAAAGTAGCAACATCAAATTTTCACAAGAAAAACTTTTTTATTTCAATTTGTCCAAAGAAGTATACGATTACATCTTAATGAACATTTGGGAATCACAAGATACAAAGGTTATTTGGAATTTCGTTCCTTTTAACCTTTTTTTTATGGTTTTGTTTTCATAGACGCCATAATGTGTCGTTGATTTCAAGCTAAACCCGAAAGGGTGCTCGTACATGATTGTGAGCCTACAGCCCCTAAATTCAGCGTGCCTTTCTTGTACATTAGAGTCCGGTGGGCCGCACCCTCGCCAAACCATTCATTTCCGGCATATAGACATAAGCAATACAAATCATTATATTCAAAATAATGGCTCTTCGTACTACCATATTTACTGTCTTATAAGCGATTGATTTGATTTGACAGAATCCTGATTCGAATCCTCATTTCTTACTGGACTATCGTGCAGGCCAGCGGCGTCAACTTACGGAAATTAGGGAGGGGATTAATGTTTTTTTTTCAAAATCTGGGGAAGGTACAACTTTTTTTTCCATGATTTCAAACAAAATACCAAAAAGGCATATTTCAACGAAAATACTAAATAAGGTGTTTTTTAATTTAGAGAGGGGCGCGTGTCCTCTTTTCCCCTCCTCTCAATTGACGCCACTGGTGTAGGCTTGTGATATCACCAGTTGCCATTCGTATGCCAGATATCTGAACATCTAACTCTGTATCTTTAACAAAATCCGCAGAGTGGCTTATTGAATAGTTGTAGCCAGTAACGTACAAATACAACTGTTTCTAGGGAGCGAGGTGAAGGAAAGGGGCAAATTAAAAAAAATAGGGAGCGAGGTGAAGTCATGAGATTCAAGGAAGGGGATTAAACACAGATATCTTAAAATTGGTTTCAAAACCATCTCAAAATCAAACGGCAAACGTGTCCCTATATCTTCATGAGATTTATCAATTTGTAAAAATGTTTACAGCTTCAGAGAAATAAGGTAAAACGTTATTTCAGAAACCTTCCTAACGATTCTGGAGCAGTAGTCAAAAGAATATTTAACTCCAGTCAGGGTTGACACAGTTTTTCAAAGCCGGCTAAAAAAAATCATGGAAGTATCTAATTTCTATGACTAAGATTCTACATGCAACCTAACTTTGATCTTCAGAAGTATAAAATATTTACCAAAAGTGTTCAAAAGTAAAACTAGAATTCTAAAAACAATGAAACATCTACAAGAAAAGTGTCCAGGTGACAACCCTGAAAGCAATTCTGCCGAAAAAAAAAACAAGTAAACAAGACCGAGCAACCGCAATTATAGAGTTCACCATGTTGAATTTAACTCAACGCCCATCTTTTACACGGAAAGTTCTTTGATTTTGGATCTGTTTGCTTCAGCCAGATTTTTTTTTTTTTTTTTTTTTTTTTTTTTTTTTTTCCAAGCGGCAAAGCACTAGACCAATTGTCTACTCTGGAGATATGTAGGCAAAAAGGGGAGCCGAACGCAGGCTTAGAGACACAAAGTTGGCTACACCTGTGACAGAAAGTGACCAATCTATAGGGACTGGACAGAGCAAGCTGAGCAGAGTAAGTCTCAGTAATCTAACAACACACTCCACATACCCATCAAAGACTTCCTTCTTTTGAACGCACAAGAGACGCGATTTTCAAGAAAATTAAGCAATACGCATCCAAAAAGTTTTCATTTTGGGACTTATAGCCTTTACATGGAGGTACGACAATTAGCTGCCACGAAAATTAATTTTAAACAGATAATTTTGCTCAATTATGGCGAAAAAAACTTGAGAGTATTTTCCAGTGCATGAGGAGGTATAAACGAAGAAGCCCGTTAAAAAGACTGTCACCGGGATTAATAAACAGCAGTTACTGGCAATTTCATGAAACCACTTGGCGTACACCTAAAACAGAAATAGAGACTTGACCTGATACGAACCAAGAGCAGGTTCAGAATCACAGGAAGCAGAGCTAGAGCCACATAGTCCCTGAGCATCAGCAACGCGGAATAGCGGCGAAACCCCTTGCACAAAGGCATGTGAAACGGATATGATAGGCTTCCGAAGCGGGGCTAGGACAAATACTTGAATTTCATTTTTTTATTTGATTCTGATATTCACACACAAACATAATATTAACTATTAGTGAAACAGTTAAGCCTATTTCTATGTTTTGTTCCAAACTTGTTTTATACATAACAGTTCCGCTCGGACTCGCAAAGTCAGCAAGAAACGGAATGTGTGAAGGTACTTCTTCCGCCTACATATTCTTACTGCCCATTTTTGCTTTCTTTTTTTAATAAAAATAGATGAATAATAAAATGACATGGAAGACGAACAGATAAGAATAAATTTGTCAAAACTCGACGACTGTTAACCACACCTAGAAAACAGATTATCATTCCTAAGGTGATTGACTTAAAAGTTAAGTCATTGATTTTGAATAATTCATGTGGCACTTAGCGTTAAAGAAATCAGCATATCCTGAATCCGCAAACACCTAAACAGAATTGGCTAATATACATCAGACACCATATAAGTACATTAACATTTCGACAATTAATTAGAAGCAAGATTGATACCTAGTCAGGGAAAAATCTTCGAGAATTCTTCGTCAAAACAGCAGCTGTCTAGCTTTTCTCTTCCAGCACTGGATTATAAATTCTTCCCCCTTTTTTCAAAAACCTGTTTGAAATGCTCGTACAAGCCATTAGTTGCAATTAGTTTGTATGACTTCAGATCTGTGATAACCCTTATTTTACAAATCAGAGGATGAACATCAGTAAACAGCGATTTTTTTTACCCTTCAAGTAAAATACCAAACATAAGAAGTAATTGGTATACTAGATTAGGAACGTAAGCCGAGTAGATTAGGTGTATCGGGGCCCGAGTCTTCCAATTCAAATTATAATTTTTTTTATTATCCCCCCCCCACGAAACAAAATGCTACGTACGATCAAGGCCGTATCCAGGGGCGGGGGGGGGGGATTATTCGGTTTGACCCCCCCCCCCCAGAAATGTTTGACTCGTAAAAACGTAACAAAAATGGACATAAACAAATTGTGTATGTGTTTTGTGAGGTTTTTTATGTAACCCCCCCCCCTAAAAAAATTAGTAGGCTAACCTCCCCACCCGAACAAAAATCCTGGATGCGCTTCTGCGTACGATCGTGGACGAATCTATCAAGATTGGAGTACCAAATGAAAAGCGTTTTGCATAAACACATATGTATGATTTTCCAGTAAGTACAATAAGCACATGTAAATAGAAATTTATTTGTAGGGTCACGGGATTAAAAAACTTTCTGCACAGAGACCTTACTTCCCCCTCTCAAGACGAAAGGAGGTCAGATCAAAGTAAAACTAACCTAGCATATCTGAGAACCACCTTCTCAAGCCCCTATTTAAGCAATGGAAAATCGTATTATTATGCTTCGTCATGATCGGCCATTCATTCCCAAATTAAAATTGTGTTCTTGGAAATCTTCCCAAAAATTATCGTTCACAAAACAAAATTGTTGACTTTCGTGACCGCTAACTTTCATGGAGGTTTGAGCAAACACAATTTTTTCCTTAAATTAGAGGAAACCCCGAATAAAATTCGAGAGAGTGGAAGAACTTATGTACAAAATCGTTACCGATATCATAATATAAGCTTTTCAAAGTAATTGCTGTAAAATTATGTAAAACTCATGTTTTTTGAAATGTGTATAAAAACGGGTAGTCTAAAAGAAACAGATTCAATTAGAGTAAAAGCAATATTAAAATTTGAAACCCCCCAGGAACAACCCTGCACAATAGGAGATTACCCTTCCTTTAATTCACTGCAAGTCAGAGTAAACTTTACACTTTTCTTATAATTACAAAAACGTAAACTTGGGATTCTAACACTTAATTCGGGACAAATGTTGTTCGCATTCCAAGTACAATAGCGTCGTAGTGAAAAAGCAAAATACACCGTCACAAATACTCATCCCAACCCCCAATAAGTAATAACGTCTACTCGTCTTAACTTTCCATTCCATCTTCACATTCATTATGGATAAAGGAAAAAAACTGGTTTCTTTAACTGTTCATCAATAAGGCAGGAATGCAAGTTTCTTTTATATACCACTATGACGAAATCGATAAACTTTAAAAGCTTTTTCTGGTGGTTTCTATTATTTATTTTTTTTTCATTCGTGAAGAATGCCCTCCAAGGAAGGAGGGCCGGTTTGAACTATTGGTCAGGCTCCTTTCAAAGTCTTTTGATGAAACTCGAGTTTTCGAGCCAGAACTAGTCAAAGTTCGCTATAGAACGGTTTCATAAACAGCGGAAAAGGCGTTGACGGACGCGTTTCAGTCCTGGGATCAAACATATGTTCGTTGGATACAAAAAGGCGCTGGATATATTTAAATCCCCAAATCGTGATGATTCCAAAAAAGTGTGGATTTCAGTAACAAGACCGTACCCAAGGGGACGGTGGATACCGGGTTTGAACCGCCGAAATTTTTGTCCGACTCGTAAAAAAAATGCATATAAACAAATTTTTTATGTTTTGTAATTCCCCCCCCCGCTCGAACAAAAATGTCCCCACGAACAAAAATCCTGGATACAATCTTAGTCTGTGTATAACAGATGGTTCCAATTTTTTCTATGTCCATTTTCCTTTTAATCCCATAAAAAGATCTATCCTATCTTTAGAATATGTAGCAATATTGTTATTGAAATATACCTTTATGTATGTGCCATATTAGGTAACTGTACAAATACTCTCGGAAAATTTTGCAATCCAGCCGCATTTCTTACATCCCCAGGAGTGCATACACACTCGATTGGGACCCCAAGGATAGAGCCACTGACCCGATTTAGAGGGGTTTCAGAAAGACAAAGGCAGCTGGCAAATAAATGCTGTTAGAAAAAATATATACAATAAGAGAAACTTTCACATCTGATAAAAATGTGGAGAGGCTCTTATGTTCAAAATCCCAAAAAATGTCTAAGAACAGGCAAACCTTCTTTATAATCTTTATAGGACTTTATTACATTGCAAGATAATTATTACATGAAGTGGTCCAACAAAACGTATTTTTTAACGAAGCCAGAATACTGTGGCAATCTTTATAAAAATAGTTTTTTTTTTTTTTTTTTTTTTTTTTTTTTTTTTTTTTTTTACTACAACCCAAAACCGTGTGCTGACTACCAAAATACTGATACACATATTACAAGATGCTTCAAATAGAATACAAATCAGGAAGAGATATAAATATAGTTTGAACTTCAAAATCAATTAAGCAATCTTTATATTTAGTGAAAAAACATTTTGCAATTTGGGAGGATAAGAAAACAATTATTCCCTGAGAAGTTTCTCCGTATCATCCCTGCTAGAGGGAAGACGACAAAAGCAACTCGCAACAACTCTGCTGCTAAATACTAGCTTCATTCTTAAATAAAATATAAAAAAAAACCTTTTTCAACTGAAAGTTAGGAGCAACATTAAAACGAACAGAAAGTATTACATAAATGAGGGGGATCGTGCCCTCCTCAATACTTCGCTCTTAACGCTTAAAGTTTGACATTTTGTTCCAATTATTTAAGAATGACTCTAGAATTTCAAAGGCCGTTTAATTAGAATAATAAGCTCTTTTAAGAGTTCTAAAAGAAAACTTTGGCTTAAAGAGCAAGGTATTGAGGAGGGTGCAACCCTTCATATACGGAACAATTTCTGTTCGTTTTAAGTTTTAATGTTACTCCTTACTTTCAGTTGAAAATACACGTTTTTTCTATTTAATTTCTGATCGATTTTCTTTTAAATAATGCTGGGAAATCCAGCTCCCCTTCATGGAAAATCCCCTTCTCCCACAACAAATTTCCTTCATGGAAAGATTTTCCCACGTAGCCCTCCCCCCTCCTCCGCCAGAAAAATCCTCCCTGAAAAACATCTGTTAACCTCGCCTGCGTATGCAGCCTGTCCCAAGCCAGGATAAAGAGGGAGGGTTGGGCTGTGGGCTTGCGACCCACACCCGGGACCTCAAGGGCCTGCCCTCGGGGGAAATCCTAACTGCAACCGAAACATCAAGTTTGAGCCTCGGATTTTCGGACCCCCTTTTGATGACGACTGCATGCCCACGGACAAGATTTATGAATGCGAAACAACACCTCACATTTGGATTCTGGAACGTCCGCACAATGTCTCAAGACTCCAAGACTGAACAAGTGCTAAGAGCACTGGAAGATTACCACCTCGACCTTCTGGCTCTGTCGGAAGTTCGATGGCTAGGATCTGGATCAAATAAACTGGACGGAGATATGACCATTATACACAGTGGATCGCAGCAAAAGCATGAATACGGAGTAGCCCTTGTGATGACAAAACAGACTTCCCAAGCTCTACTACAGTGGACACCGGTAGTCACCACAGTGGTCACCTAGAATACTGAAAGCCCGCTTCATCGGCGCGCATGCGAAACTGTCAGTAATAGTATGCTACGCACCCACCAATGACGCCACCGACAAATCAAAAGACGAATTTTACAGAACTCTCAACTCCATAGAAAACGACATGACATAGCATGTTATACCACGGCATGACATAGCATGTTTTCTAGGAGACTTTAACGCGAAAGTAGGGAAGGACCGATCCTTTTCCCCAGAGGTTCTCGGTGAGCATGGCCTGGGCCAGCGAAACAAAAACGGAGAACTACTTATCGACTTCGCACTCCTTAACGACCTAGTAATCGGAGGTACCCTATTTTCTCATCGGGATGTATACAAATATTCTTGGATATCTCCCGATGGCCACACCCGAAATCCGATTGACCATTGTCAATGGAGCAGGAAGTGGAGATCAAGCCTACTTAATATAAGGGGATATAGAGAGGCTGACGTCGGCTCAGATCATAATCTGATTGCAGCAAAAATCCACCTCACATTGCAAAGAAATAGAAACGCAAAAAAGGCTCCCTTAAACCCAGTTTTTGACTCGGAGAAACTGAGGTTGAGAGAATTCAACCAAGCCTTTAAACTAGAGATGCGGAATAGATTTGAAGCCTTGTCTTTACTAGATGATGCTGATAGCAATCAATACTGGGAAAGCATAAAGTTGTGCTTTCACGATGCCGCGAAAGCCACCATTAGATACCGCAAGAGCCCAAAAGACCAGTGGCTGTCTGACCAAACATGGGAACTCATAGAGACAAGGAAAAAAGTAAAATATCAGTTATCCAAAGACAAACCACCGATCAACGGACCCTCAGAATTGATGAATACAGAGCCGCGGATAAAGAGCTAAAAAAGAGAGCCAGAAAAGATCAGAGAAACCTACTGGAGCGAAAAGCAGCGCAGGCAGAAGAGGCAGCGAAGAGAGGTGATTCAAGAGCCGTCTATAAAATCACTTATCAGATTATTGGAAAGAAATCCTCTAATCAACATGGACCAGTAACAGACCCCTCGGGCATCCTGATAACATAGCAGTCTGACGTAAACGAAGTTTGGACCAGTCACTTCGAGAAGCTGTTGAATAGACGTCGACCAGACGATCCCCCAGACATCCCAGCAACAACACTGTTTTCCTTAGATATCAGCACGGATCCGCCGTCATCCACTGAAATTATAGCAGCAAAAAAGAAGCTTAAAAATGGGAAGTCGCCGTGCGAAGACAGGATATCCGCGGAAATGATCAAAGCGACTGTTATGACCTGCCTCAAGTTCTGGACAGCGCTGTTCGCAGTAACCTGGACGACCGCCAAAATACCTTGAGATTGGAAACGCAGCACCCTTGTGAGGATCTTTAAGAAAGGTGACGCGTCCTTCCCAGGTAACTGGCGAGGGGTCTGCATGCTTTCCATACCTAGCAAACTGCTGACGCACATTTTACTGCAGAGAATCAGCTCGCAGGTCAACATACACCTTTGCGACAAGCAACATGGATTCAGACCGAACCGTTCATGTGCAGACCTGATATTTACGGCTACTGACGGAAGAAAGCAGAGAATGGCGCTCCAAAATCGATATTCATCGATTTTGAGAAGGCATTTGACTCAGAAGACTGCCAAAGTCTGTGGAAGATCCTACTGCATTACGGAATCCCTGAAAAGATAGTTTCGCTGGTCGTAGCGTTTTATGAAGATAGCGAGTGCTGTGTAGACACCAGATGGCCAAACTCATTTCTTCCGCATTCTGTCAGGAGTTAAGCAAGGTTGCGTCTTGTCACCGCTACTTTTCGTAATCGTCATTGATTACATACTGCAAAGTACAAGCACAGACGGAATCCAGCTGAATCCAGAAACACGCCTCAGTGATGTAGACTTCGCTGATGAAATCGCCGTCCTAGAATCATGCAAGCAAAGACTCCAAGAACTCCTTGACAAAGTGAGGGAGAGAGGTGGCCAGGTCGGCCTGAAGATAAATAATGAGAAAACAGAAATGCATTGCTACCACAGATTCACCCCTGAGCATTACTTGGGGACACCAACACATAGAGCAAGTCTTCTATTTCAAATACTTGGGAAGCATAATGGAAAGCACCGCATCGACCAAAAAAGAAGTGCTCACAAGAATCGGACAAGCCAATGGGGCCTTCAATAGATTACGGAAAGTTTGGCGGTCCCAAAGCTTCTCCATACGGATGAAGCTACGACTGTTAAATAGCAATGTCTTGCTAGTGCGTATCTACGCAACCAAAACCTGGCACCAGAACCAAGAACAAGAGAGAAGAATACTTGCTTTCGAAAACACATGTCTTAGAAGAATTCTCAACATCCGTTGGCAGCAGAGAATAACAAACCAATCTATCCGCGACAACACGGGCCAGCCTCTTGTGACATATATCATAAGAGTCAGCCGATGGAGATACCTTGGTCACGTACTACGTATGGACAGTCTCCGACTACCAAATGCAGCGCTCCACTGGCAGCCAACGGGTCCACGCCGCAGGGGCAGACCCAGAAACACCCTGCGTCGAACGTACCAGACAGATCTCCGTAACCTGCACACATAGATCCAACCTCAGTGGGAGGACATACTTGCAGCACCAAACCTGCGGGAAGATTGGCGGCTCCTTCTTGATGCCTTGGGTGCCTCTGGAGGCACAGGCGGATCTAAGGTCTAAGGAAAAATATCTGTATGCTTCCCAAGAACCAATGCTATATGTAAACAATGGGCAAAGCTCATAGCTTGCAGCCTTTCCCCAAGGGATTGTGGAGCTCAAGTCATCCTCAAGGACATAGTTATCATATTTTTCAATTATGCTGAAAAAATGGCCATCTCAAAATTTGATTGGGCGACTTTAAGGATAAAATTAGCGTCGGAGAAGGGCTAGCTGCCTTCCAATATTTTTGGTCACTTAAAAGGATTTTATTTCCAATCAAATGAGCCCTCTCCTGATCTTCTACGATCACTGGTTCGATACAATAGCCCCGGGAAAAAAAAACAAAAAAAAAACCGCATCCGTGATCTTTCTTCTGGTAAAAAAATGCGAAATTCCACATTTTTGTACATAGGAGCTTGAAACGTCTACAATAAAGTTCTCTTCTATGATGTTCTCTTCTATCAGAGTTCTATTCTGTGATGTTGCGATTTTCATTCAGATAACTTGATGTTTTGGGGGTGTTTCCCCCTTTTTTCAAAGAGTGGGTAAATTTGCGCGTAAGTTTTGATGGGTAACATTAAATTGGACGAATTTTATATAATTTTGAATAAGCATCAAAATTTGATTCTTTTGATGCATCTATTGTTATCAAGACTCTGTTTCTTAGAGTTTCGGTTACTATTGAGCCGCACCGCTCCTTACTTACAGTTCGTTACCAGAAACTGTTTGGTTTGTTGGTAGAAATATTTAACAAAATGCTTTCACAGAATCATCAGTGTTTCATAGAATCATCAAGGTAATTATTCAGCCCGGTAAAATACATATTATCCCGCAAATGACTCGCCGCATTCAGTTAACATGTTATAACAAGCCTTGGTCAGAAAACATGGAATCCACGTCTGATAAGCAACAAACTATCAGACAAGAAGAGCCTCCGATATAAAGTATGTTCAGGGTTGCCAACTGGATATATTTGAAGTCAAAAGAACACATTTCCATGTGCCGGGACACAATGACATAAAAGGGCAAAAAAGGACATATTTAGTAAATTTATGACGTAAGACGAAATATTTCCCAATTGGATATATATTTTGGTAAAAAAAAACGTCACTTTTCACCAAAGTAGAGCTTTTTCTTTTTTTGAGCATCCCTGTTTTGCCAGAGATGGCGTAAAAAGTAAAAATTGACATGAGTTTCGTGCTTTCATAAAGTCCTTTTGTATGAATGTTTGTATGGATTTTTTTCGTTTTCATTATATTCTATGCTAACTGGTCGCTTTGAAAGGGATTTATAAAGCGTCTTTTGGCCAATAATACGACTAGTAAAAAAACCTCTAGTTTTGAGATTTCGAGATGGACACAATTTAGCAAAAATGACACATTTCTGGATGCTCAGGGGACAATCATGAACCAGAAATTTAGTAGCCCTGCGTATACTTCCAATAGATATTATTAATGTGGACTGAAAATAGTATGTCAAGATTGAGGTTTCCAAAATTGAGAAAATACCAACTTCTGTTTAGTACTGAATGGAAACGTAAGGAAAAAAGTTAATTACAACAAAGCATCTTATTTGAAAAAAAAAACAATATATATTTCCTTGTTCGAAAATAAAACGTGGCTTGGTTACATAAATATTTTTTTAACAGCATTTAAACTTTAGAGTCCAAAAGTTCGAATAACAGATTTTAGTAGCTATGTTAAATTTTTTTTAGCATCATCACTAAAGGTTATTCAAGGCCGAATCCAGGGGGGTAGGGGGTTTGAACCCTCCCTTCCCAAAAAGATGTTTGCCCGGCCCGTAAAAACGTAACCAAAATGAATATAAACAAATTTTTGATACGTTAAGTGATTTTAACACCCCCCCCCCCAAAAAAAAAATAATGCTGGATACGGCCTGAGGCTATTTGAAACAAGATACCATCAACAAAATAAGGTAAACATTGTTTTTGAAACCATTCTAGACCCCGGCGCCGCGCCGATGAGGGATGACCGGGGGGGCGGGGAAAAAAACCCCAAGCCGCGCCGCGCCGCCGGTAAGACGCCGGTGGCGCGGCGCCGGTAAGACGTCGGTGGCGCACCGCCGGCGCGATCAATGTTGACCGCAAACATTAATGTTTTCATCAGTATTTTTCAAATCACAGCTTAAATTTACAACAGATTCGAGCCTATTCATGAGTTCAAAAATTCACAAGTCGCTGGCTGGAAACTGGTCTTCTTCGTTATTCATCAAGAGAAGTAGAAATCTGGTAGAAACGAAATGGCGGTGGCGTTTTAGAACCCTTGCATAATACGAGTAGTTGAAGTATCTATTAGCTATGTATTCTTAACATAAATTATTATAAAAATTAGTAGTTTTTTTCATCGAGCATTACTGCATATAAAACTTCAAATACCGTATAACAAAATTCGTCAGTTATCTGGGTAAAAACTTTGAATATATCTGTTTTGTCACATTTAAAACAGTTGAAATGGGCGACTTTTAACTTGATTGTTTTCTTTTTTTTTTGGGCTTTTGGATTACTAATAACCCTTCTTGTATTAAAAACTGGTTTTTAATTACAATTAAAAAAAATGCATTTTAAAGTTTTTTTTTGGCTTCTTTATAGATATATGTCATGTAGGCTAAGGCTGAACTGCTGCTTTTTTATCGCTTTTGGCTGCTCTTTTGGATATTATTCATTTTTCTTTTCGGTATTCATTCCAAATTATAAACTGATAAATACCTAATATCAGTCAAATTATAAACTGTATCTAAAAGGAGTAAATTTATTAAATTGAAAAATACATGATGAACATTTCACATAAAAACACTTCAATTATATTGACACAAAAAACCCTTGATAGTTTATTGGCTATGAAGAAAAATGAAGTGCCAGCTATTTTCTTACGTAAAAAATGAAAAACTCACCCGTTTTAAGTGTAATTAAATGAAAATAATATGCAGACTGAAGTAGCTCCAGGAAGATGTTGAAATGTTCATCCTAGCTCGTCACTTTTAATCCAACCAAATGTTAGGACACTTAGTATCAGTTATTGAGTTTAAGCTTTGATTTCCAAATGCTCACAAGAATTACCAAATTTAAGAAAGTCGCAACAATAAGTCACCTGTGTTCAAAATACTTATACTCCTCTTTGATACCCACCCAGAGTTTCTTTTTTAAATAGCTTTCAAGCGTAGTTAGGGGTATTTAGACTTTTTTGCTTTTCTTCAAAGCTTTGAAAAAAGTGTTATAATATTCCAAATGCTACATTTGTGCATATTTTTGGTAATCATTTGTGGGGTGATTGAATTTCTAAACCACTGTAGATAAGTAAGAACGTTGCAACATCTAGTACCCTGAGGTCATAAGACTGTCAAAGACTCCTCCTTGAACCTCCCAAATTGAAAGCTTTTACTATGACCTGGCCTTTTAATGTAACTTGGGCACTGGACCAAGGGCGCCATTGTTACTCGAGCGCAACGTTAGGTGGGGATGTCGATATCACTTTCGTCACATCAATTCGTTTTAGTGTGAATCTGCCTGGTACATATGAATGAATGTTTTCAAAGTAAACCCGTTTCATTAACAGAAAAAAAAAAAAGGATTGGACGCATATGTCCCTTTCCCTTTGGATGATAAAACCATGCAAGTGCTGTATCAAGTATAACTCACGAAAATCTTGTTAATTTTGTCAACTTTTTGGCATCCCTGCTTTCAATAGAAAAAAAATCAAGGTACTATCACTTAAATATAATAACTCCCTATGCCCCCCTTCTGGATACCATCTTGATAGGATACCGTCTCTACTTTAAATAAAATATAATAATTAACTTATTGGTACACCTACTTTAAAAAAAAATCGAGGTATTATCATTTAAATATGATAGCTCAATACCCCCCTCCCCCCTCTGGATACCACCTTGATAGGATGCCGTCTCTGCTTTAAATTAAAAAAAATGAAATTTTTTAGATCCCTGCTTTCAATAAATAAAATTTCGAGCTATTATCATTTAAATATGATACCTCCCTATCCCCCTTCTCTGGATACCACCTTGATAGGATACCGTCTCAGCTTTCATTAGAAAAATAATTTACTGGATAATTAACAAGGTCACTATATGGTTCAAAAAAACACGCAAAATAATGTTAAACAGCCTAGTTTTCTTTGAAAAAAAAAAATTGAGGGTATGAGTAAAGGGGTACAAAGAGAACAACAAAAATGTCGAAATTATTTAGATATACCTCAAATTATTGGAAAACTGAGTGATAGAAACGCCATGGCATTCCATAAAATCCAAAGAATCTAATTAAAAGGGAGCACACACAAAAGCCAAATTAGGCCAGTAGCCTATGAGAAATCGCAAAATACCCAAGACAATGAACAAGTCCTAATGGGAGACCCTGGGTCTATCAAATTATTTCAATGGTTTCCCAGGGAATTTGATATCATTTTCTTCTGTCTCCACTTTAAATGAAAAAAATAATTATCTTTTTGGCATCCCTGCTTTCAATAAAATAAAGTGAGGTATTATCATTTAAAAATGATAGCCCCCTATCCCCCTCCCTATAGGCAAAAATTTTAAATTTTTCTATGAATATATTAATGGGGTAACTGCTGTTTCACTCATTAAGTCCCCAACCATTTACCTAGCTTAGTAGACAGCTAAATTTTGTCTCAATTAAAGATGGTTTTTTTTTTTGGGGGGGGGGGTTAAAATTTTCCGGAAAGAATATTTTATTTTAATTCAGTTGTCAAATAATTTAGCATTAAACATTAAGAAAATATTACCTAAAAACAGCAAAAAAAAAATCAGAAAACTTACAATTCAGCTTTAGAAACACTCTGTTGGCTGTCAATTTCAAAATCCAACACATGGCGGAGGCTGTCTCCTAGTTACTATGTTCTATAATTCTATTCAGCTTGAAAATAAATTTCTTAACTACGAAGGATGTAAGAAATAGCGATTGGGAAACTGCATTTTAAATGATTTATACTCATTCATAAAGACGATACTTTTTTTTGTCAACATATGAAGATATTGCAATATATTGCAATATTTGTGTATATTGCAATATTTGTGTATTTGTGTAAATAACTGTGTATATTGCAATATTTGCAATAGCATATTGCATCTGTCTGGTTTTTATGCAAAGTAACAAAAGAGACGAAAATTAATGAACAAGAGCAGTGAAGAATTATGGTATACAAAGTAATATTTGGCAGGGAAAGTCACTGGTGATAAATCGCTAGGTGTGACACCATGATTGCGTGATTTTCGGGGATTCGGGGAAACGATTTTTTTTTTTGGAGACGCAGATTTTTGAGGAAATACCCGAAAATTCGGGGATAGTGCAAGCCCTGCTTGATTTCTAATAAGGAAAATTGAAATACTAAACCACACGAGAAGGAAAAGCTCCGACTTTGCGGTTGACGCAATAAAGAATTGCCGTAAAAATAATTTAAAGTCGACCGAACGCCGCCGCCTCTGCCGGTGGCGGCGTGCCTGCGGCACGCCGGCGGCGTTACACCACTGCGGCGGCGTTCGACCGGGCCTCTCGGGGGCGGCGTTCGGTCGATCCGCCGGCGCGGCGCCGGGGTCTAAACCATTCAAGTGATGAACTGTAAAAAGGCATAGATATAACATAAAACAGAAACGAATATACATTTGAACAGAGGGGTTGCCCACTTTCAATCATTATGCAGATCAGGTGGCACCGGAAGTGTGTAATGCACGACGGAACAAGTGGTGCAATGCGATGTAAACCAGATAGCAGAGTGGGTAGCCCGTGATTTGGAACAAAAAAAAAATCACAACAAGGAATTGGTGAATATCTAATGGCGAGGTTGAAATACCTATAGAACAGGAACGGGCAAACTTTTCTCCGAGGAAGCCGCACAATATGCTTTCAAAATTTTCAAGGCCGACAGGCCTATAGAAACGCAAAAGCCAAAATATCATTTAATTTAATCTTTATTTATATTTGTTAAATTACATAAAATCAAGAAAACTAATACTATAATTTACAAATCAGCAAAAAGATTATTAATATTATTGTGAACTCACTGGCACTGATACGCAACGCGTTCTGTAAGTTGACATTAGCCAGTAATGTCGTATTTATTGACGTGTTGATTTTCGCCAGAGACAAAGTATGTTATGTTTCCATAGAGGGAATAGACGCATTTTTTTTTTCTACAGAATCTTTCATATGTGAAAATTTCGCTGAATTCAGACTTCCAAAGAAATGTAACACAATTTTAGTGACGAATTATGTTGTCAGCGAATCGATAAGCTCCGTTTAGGGAAGAACTGATGCTACTTCAACTTGACGTCAAAATGCTGAATTTAGTTTCCTAATAGTTGAAGCTCGCAAATTTTATACAAATTCCTGGTTGTTTTGAAAAGTTGATCGCTGTAATTTTCACAATAGTGAGACAAGAGTCTATGAAAATTGGAAACGAGAAAATTTCATTCACTCAGTTGTGTAATAGCCTGAGCCAGCCTTGAAATGGCAATGTCAACATTAGTTGATATATATCAGTCAATTATAATAGTTCGCTTGAAAAGAGAAAAAGTTTCAAATTAAAAGACTTTACGGATCACAGTTTTCCCGTCCCCTGCTGTATAATGACCTACAATCATTCCAGCTAATAAATTTAACGTCTTCAGCTATTTCTGAAACGAAAATAGAAAATTCTCTATCTAACACTATTGACTCTTTTAGCTCAAACGAATGCTATTCAAAGAACGAATTAGCGCAAAATATGTCAAATGTGTTTAAGGAAAACTCAAATTTGTCAGTGATTTCGGTTAATCCATATTATTTAAATTACTCCACTTTCAACAAAATAAAATTCTTCATCATTTCTGAGACCAGCCTGAAAAGTATGCTACCGTGCTCTAATTTAGACTAAGTCAGGGATACTAAGAGACCGAGAGGCTTTGGGGGGGGGGGTGGATTAAACTTTTTTGAGTAACTTACGGACAATTAAAAATTTGTTAGCCATGTCAACGACATTTCTGGCTATCATCGGTAAATAGAATTTTGCTGTTGGAATTGCAGGAATCATAAATCAGGTTGAGGAGCATCAACTGGAACAATTTTACAGAAAAAGTGAAGGGTACTTACGCATTAGCCCGACAACACTCAAGAATTTTGCTGCTAAAAACGGTTTACCATACTGTAAACGGGAACAATTAGCTTAGGTTCACTGAAATAAACTTGAAGCTCTGTTTTTATTGAATATTTAATAGGCTATATAGAGATGGTATTTTCGTTGGGTTAGGTCTGATATTTAATATAATGCGTTCTGGGCGGACCCCCTTCCCTAATTCTTAGTTGTAGTTTCCATAATTTTGTTACTAAAGTATTATATTTTCATCATATTTCAGGATATTTTATTAGGATTAACCTAACTTCATTTCTTGAATGTTGTCTGGCTAACATGTAAGTACCAATTGAACCATATTTTAGAATTATTTCTATATTGTTGAGCAATAGTTTCAGCAGCATTGCAGGCAAAACATAAATAAAAAAGAAGAATACGGGGGGGGGGGTCGTTCCATCGGTGAAAACGTAGATCATTGCTGAAGACAATTTGTAGAATCTCGGTGAAAAAGAGGCCTCAAAAGGCAAATAAAATGGAAATCATTTTTTCCTGGTGGATTTTAAGAATAGCTATTGAAAACAGGAACCGGCCGAGTGGCAAAGTGGTGGTTGTAAAAGGTCCATTAATCAGTTGGTTCTTCCTCCGCATTTTCTGGTGTTTTGTCTATCTCGCTTAAATTTTCGGTACTTGTGTATTATATGCCACTCAAGTTCTTGCTCTGTAAAACTCTAGATCAAACCGGTTTCTTCGTTAGTTTCTTTAAGCTTGCGTGAGACAAGACAAAGACAAGTGACAGAAAAGATGGGAAATATATAATTTAGGCTATATGTTTGCACATTGGGGTGTGGGGTAAAGTATTTGGACAGTTTGAACTTAGAAAACAATTGTTACTTCATAATATGCATAATAATTGTACCTAACACATTTTGCATGCAGAACTGCTATACTTTATATATAGCCATTTTTTTTTATAAAGTATTATAATTTCATCATATTTTGTGATCTTTCATTAGGACTGGGCGTCAAAGAAACAGGTTCTAATTAAATGCAGCACTTGAGTGGCGTATCAGTGGCGGATCCAGAGCGGGGGGGCGAGGGGCGCTCCCCCCTAGCGTAGTCTAAAGTAGTGTAATTTACTTAATTAACTCAAGTTTGCGTTAATTAAACTTGCTCCTAACGCAAGTTTATCGGATTAACCTATTTTGCGCCCCCCCCCCCAAAAAAATGTTTTTTTCGGATTTTGCACCCCCCCCCTAAAAAAATCCTGGATCCGCCCCTGTGGCGTATAATACACAAGTACCAAATTTTCTTACAAGAGCCGATCGAATCACGGGTATATTTGAACATTTTTCCTAGTAACATCCAAGTTGGGTGCATGAAACGCGATAAAAACGCAGTCATGAAAACAAAATAAACAAATCCAGTTTTTAAAAAAATGTAAGAGAAAATTACAGAAACAATTTTCCGCCACCTGAAAGAAGCAACCCTGCAATCACAAGAGTGACTACATAGAAAACATTCCGCCATCACTTGGTTGATCCGACAAACTTGCGTTAGGAGCAAGCTTAATTAACGCAAACTTGCTTTAATTAAGTAAATTACAAAACTTTAGACTGCGTTAGGGGGCGCGCGCCCCCTTCTGGATCCGCCACTATTGCTTTGATATACATCAATGTCTTGGAAACATCACGTCCACATCAATGTCTTCGAAAAATCATGAAACTTTTTGGCTTATTCAATGAATATATTACCCCTCAAGGAAACAAAAAACCAGACAAACAGCCATATGCGGCCTAATTCAGCTTTTTCCCTAGCTTCTTGCAACATTGTTACCAAATGGTTTTACTTTTCTGACAGAGAAGCCGAAAAATTTATCTGTAGCTTAGTTTCTTGTCCTTTTCAAATCTAATGTTTATAATTACAATGATTTCAATGTAAACACATTAAAGAAATATTTTCTCTGGTCTTAGCAGCTATTTACGAATTCTGATGGGTTATATTGTGATAGTCTGGTCCCAAAAGGATGTATGCCCTTAAGCTGTCGAAGATATTTAAATGAGATTTTTAAACCAGCTGAACATAGGACAGTACGAATATTTTACGTTCTGATTTAGAAAAGAAAGCATAACATAACAACAGAGAGGTTTCATTAATGGAGAAGCCATTACCAGTAGGGGCGTGGTTTCGACAAAATCCTGGGGGCGGCGGGGGGGGTTGGAGCCAATTTTCCCGAGTCAAGCGAAAAACGATCGAGAGAAAAGTGATCCAAAAGTACCATAAAGGCAAAGGTATACTAAAGAAAATTGGATGTTTTGATTATGTAGGTCTATCTTAATTTTGACAAGATTTTTGGGTACTTTTGCATTATATGGGCCTTTACAAAGAAACCAGTCACAAAAAAACCGTTTCTGACGGGTTAACCGCTATAGAGTAATACAATGATAGCGTGGTTTTATTGCGTATACGATATTTGGGGTTAGTTTTTGGGGTTTAGGAGGGGAGAAGGTACCTAGGTTAGGTTACGTATTTAATATATGCTATACTTTACCCCTCCCCCTAATGTGCAAATATATAGCCCAAATTTGTTTCTAAACTATTATATATTCATCCTATTTTATTTCATTAGTATTAACCAAACTTGACTTTTTATAAAGGCCTATATAATGCAAGAGACCGATTTTTGAAGACGGTAAATTTCAGGTGGGGGGGGCAGCAAAGAAGGGTCTGGGGGAGCAGCTGCCCCTGCCCCATAGCAAATTACACTCCTGGTCACCAGGCACACGTAAACAAGAGAAAGGACAAGTCGAAACTTCCGAAACTACCTCCCCCCAGACTAAGTTCCTGGATGTGGGTCTGAGGTATACTAGGCCGTTAGAGAGAGAGACAGAGAGATATAAAGGGTAGGCTCGTATGCAGGAATTCATTTGAAAGAAGAAATTCCTCCAAAAGGTACAGAAAAATGGACAAGATCGATGATTCACAAGATTCAAGAGACTTGAACCTTGGAACCCCCTACACATATTTCTGTCAAGGTAGGGTTCATCCAGATCCAAAACTGTGTGCCATAAAGGGAAAATGAGGATTTTCGGCAGTCTCGGCCCTTTCCCGGACTAAGACGCGAAAAAAAGCCTCAGATAGGGATGCAAATACAAAAACTTGATTCTGAAAATACACAGGGCGGTATTGGGTTTCGACTTCGATCCCCCTAAGTATGGACATGTTTTGGATTATCCTGTTTTGTATTGCCCGCCTTTTTTCAAATTTAGGCTACCCCAACCCCTTCAAAAATGTGCGTAGGTGTCTAGTTCGAAAATTAGCTTATGCTCAGTTGAAATCTACGTTGTAAGTATATTTGTAATAAATATTTAATATATATAGTTGGTATTTTGGTTGGGTTAGATTATGTTAGGTAATTAATATTGTTACTAAATTGTTGAGTTCAAATTAAACTTAAAAACGCAATTTTTTCAGCCGATAGTAAGAAAATTTGGGGGGAAGCTGTCTAAAGTTCTCGCTAAACATTTCTTATTAAAATTAAACGGCTCTTGTGTTTGAGCCGTCTCTCTTAAAGAATTATTACAAAAGGTCAAATTTTAGCGTAACGAGAGAGGGCCGACGAATGGGCAGCACCTCTCCCCCACATATATGGATTAATGCCTGTTAGTTCTAAGTTGTATAGCTGTTCCTTGCTTTCAGTGGATAAAAAAAAAACACACAAGAAAACTTGTTTTTAAGTGTGTGTTTCATTAAAGTGTTTGTTGATGATGGCTGATACAAGTTAATTATATTTGTGCTTTTTTATGATGATCGCCAACCTAAGTTAATTATATTTGTGCTCTTTTTGTTTTCGTGGCCGCATTTTTGGCTTTAATACACTTATCTATCAATCCATCTATCTATAATGCGTTCTTTACGGCCCCCTTCCATAATTCTTTGTTATGGTTTCCATAATTTTGTTACTAAAGTATTGTATTTTCAACATATTTGGTGTATTTCATTATAATTAACCTAGCTTCAGTTCTCGATTGTGTACTGAATAGGCTAATACACAAGTATCCAAAAAATTGTGAAATTTACCCAAAATATTGTCAACTTGTTTTTTTTTGTTTTTTTGATGATGGATGATGCAAGTTCATTATGTTGGTGCTTTTTATGATGATTGCCGATGTAAATTTATCATATTTGTGCTTTATTTGTGTTCATGGCCGTATTTTTGGCTTTAATACGCTTATCTATCTATCTATAATGCGTTCTTTGCACCCCCCCCCCTTCCATAATTCTTTGTTGTAGTTTCCATAATTTTGTTACTAAAGTATTGTATTTTCATCATATTTTGGTGTATTTCATCATGATTAACCTAACTACAGTTTTCGAGTGTGTACTGAATAATACACAAGTACCAAATAATTTTGAAATTTACCCAAAATTTTGTCAACTTGTTTTTTTTTTGTTTTGTTGATGATGGATGATGCAAGTTCATTATGTTGGTGCTTTTTATGATGATTGCCGATGTAAATTTATAATATTTGTGCTTTATTTGTGTTCATGGCCGTTTTTTTGGCTTTAATACGCTTATCTATCTATCTATAATGCGTTCTTTGCACCCCCCCCCCCCTTCCATAATTCTTTGTTGTAGTTTCCATAATTTTGGTACTAAAGTATTTTATTTTCATCATATATTGGTATATTTCATTATGATTAATCTAACTTCACTTCTCGAGTGTGTACTGGATAATACACAAGTACCAAATAATTTTGAAATTTACCCAAATTTTGTCAACTTGTTTTTTTTTGTTTTTTTCTGAAGTGACAATTAATGCCAACAAGCTACTGCTAAATTATGATTAAATAATAAATAGGAAGCTATAACTATACTATTGCAAAGTACTAGGAACAGCTCAAAATTAGGAATACAGACTAAAAATTAGTAAGAAATCTTAATCGATCTTTGGATTTCTTCACCTCGGTTTCATAACAGCTAGAAGACTGCAGCATATGTAACATGATCTTAGCGTCATTAAAGCATCGTAAATATGACTAAACAATTTATTAGATTAAAGAAGACAATAGATGTGTGAGAATAAAATTCTGATTTATAACTGAATTTCTTAAAACTGTCATTTAGAATGTTTGACAGTTTTCAATTCAGACGAGTGATTTGTTTCGAAAGCCGATTTTTCAATAAGTGTTGAACAACTGTGGGTACTTGTTTAGAATCCAGTAAACACGCGAGAAAGACCACATTGAAATCTCAAAGATGCTATATGAAAAACAGGGCTTCGCTGCCTTGTGATGTATTGCTCACTCCGTGACAGATAATTAAACTTACGTTTTGTGGGGTTGAAGGGGCCATAAAAGGAGCCTACGTTAGGTTAGATTACGTATTTAATATATGCTATGCTTTACGACCCTCCCCCCCCCCCTAATGTGCAAATATATAGCCCAAATTTGTTTCTGAACTATTATATTTTCATCCTATTTTGTTTTATTTCATTAGCATTAACGAAACTTCACTTATCACGTGTTTACTGGATATTAAACAAGTACCACAATTGTGAGTTTGTAGCTTAACCAAAGATTCCTTATTATACCCCATTTTTACAGAACATTTTTTTTAGTGAAGTTGCCTTTTGCTCAAATTAAATTAAGGGAATTGGATACCGTAAAGGATAACCCCATCTAGTCCGTTATAAATTTTTCTTTTTGTGTAGCCAAACTGTTTCGAATCGATTGAGCGGTCTTGCTATAACTAGTATAGATTGGACAAGAAATACGAACGAACGATAGAAAACTAAAAAATGAGAACTAATTTCCTGGAGATCTAAGAAAAAACATTTAACGTCTCCCGTTGTATGCTGGAGGTAAAGATATCCGGTTTTAAGAAAACTTACATCAGTAGAAACTATAAATTTTGCAATTATTGTTTTTTCGATTAAATGGAGCAGAATTTTCTATTTGAAGTCAAGGAAAGGACAGTTCCAAAAATGTTCTAGCATACCTGCTAGAAAAGCTCTACAAATCAGCTCAAAGAAAATATCATTCGAAGAATTGGGCTGGTGCTATCCGCTTTGATTGAAAACCTTACCGGCGCAAGTGATGTAAAATCTAATTCTCTTTTCAATCAAATTTAATAGTCAAAATACAGATTCTCAATAGCTCTCAACGGTCGCTAGCAGAGGAAGTAATACCACACGGTTGCATTCGTTCCTGAAAAGTCACGTAGTCTATACAAGATAAATGGTTAACAGACATGTATTTTCATGCTTCATTTAATTAAGTTGATTCACTTGATTCTTCATAAAATTATGTTTAGTGATGTGCATTTGCACATCAGCTATTATGAAGGATAGGTGATGTGTCATTGTGCGTGCAAGATGGGGGGGGGGGTACCAGATGTCTCAAAGAGTTTATTTTAATGCCGAAAATGTCTAACTCTCCATAAACCTTCAGAAAAATATAAAAGGGGGTATGAAGGGGGAATTTAGATCTATCCCTCATCTCCCTTCATTTAGACTAAACCTGAATAAGTGTTACTGTTGGGCGATAATTCCATTCTAGTTGCAGGAAAATACTTCTGACATCAATTTTAAAGTTTTATTTGATAAAACTGATTCGCTTGATGTTTCATAAAATTATATTCAATGATGTCTACGTGCGCATCAGCTATCATGAAAGAGGGGCAGCGGTTCATTATGTAGGTGGGGGGGGGGGGGTGCGAGATGCCTCAAAGAGTGCATTTTAATGCCCAAATTTCCTAACTCTTATCGAATCATCATATAGATATAGAATGAGTCCTGAGGAAGAGAAGGGGTAGGAATTGATACATAATCTCTCTTGATTCCCGGGAATAGGAGGCATTTTCGAAAGTAATTTCCACTTTTTAATTAAAAACAAGTACAAATACAGCAACGAAATTTATTTTACAAAATTGCAACCCTTACATTACTTTTTAACATAGCCCCCGTGATTTTTCAGGTGTTTATCATAGCATGGTATCGCTGTTGAAGCGCAAACTCGTTTTTATTGCAGATAGTCAAGCGGAATAAAACTTGGGTTGATTATAATACGTCTGAAAGCAAAGGGCAATGGATGGAATAGAGGCACACTTCGTCGTTGACAAGTCGAACTCGAGCCAATCTTGGCACTTCGAATAGTTAAGCACACAGTGTTTTGGGATAGACAAGGCATTTTACTTATCTTTTTTTTGCCACCAGGGTAAACAATCAATAAAGAAGTTTATTGTGAGACTCTTAAAAAACTGCGTCGCGCAATAGAGAACGAGCACCGAGGAATGCTCCCAAATGGCATGTTTTTCATTCACGATAATGCTCGACTCCATACTGCGAATTTGACAAAAGAGCTCCTACAGGAATTACGCTGGGGCGTTTTCGATCATCCTCCGTACAGCCCCGACTCCACTCCTAGCAACTTACATCAGTGTCTCCATTACTTTTCTTGGTGGTCAGCGCTTCAACAGCGACGAAGAGCTGAAAGAAAATGCTATCACATGGTTGACATCGCAGGCGGCAACATTCTGTGAAAGGGTATATGAAAAGTCAAAAACGTGAACCATGCTATGATAAATGCCTGGAAGATCGCGGGAGTTATGTCAAAAAATAGTGTAGGAGTCGTAATATTTTGTAAAATCTTTGCTATGTCTTTGCTTTATTTGTATTTTTTTTGTATTTTATTTGTATTTGTATTTTGTAATGTCTTTGCTTTATTTGTATTTTTTTTTTTTTTTATTAAAAACCGAAACTTACTTTCCGAACATACCCCGTAATGTTTGTCTACATCGTTGTTATTCGTGCTGGGGCGTGAAAGCACCCCTCCCAGAGCTACAATCTTTTCTATGTAGCATAAGAGATGGCATTCACATACCTACCAGCATAGAGCTGGAAAAGTGAGGACGGGGCATTACGAAACTTGCCAAGAAATTTCTTGGGGTGGGAGGGTGGAGACGGCAAGTGCAACCAGAAGAATTGCTTTGACCCAGCTTAAACAATTATATTTCTCATTTCCTTTTTATATATTATGTTCAATATCTTTTTGTGACCCACATAGATTTTCTTGTGGCAATTGACACATGCTCTTTTGATGACCCTATAAATGATTTTCGAATTTCCGGCCCCACCCTTCTAATAAATACTAGAGGAACACATATTTTTATCAAAGAAAACAAAATCATTCTCAAAGTATTGTTTCAAAATTGAAACTAAATTTGAATGCGAAAAATGGGAGTTAAAGGAGGAAGTAGTAGCACTCTGTCACATTTAAGGGAGCTTTGGGTCAGTACAGCTCGTAGTAACAAGCTGTAAGCAACGAGCAACCTTTGTCAATAGAAATTGAAAAGTTTCGATTACAATATGCAACAACAAGATATATTATTCATGCTGATTATGAATATGCAAAATGTATTAGTCTTAAAGTTACGCATTAACAGCCATTAGTAAATGAAAGATTGCATAATTCTAGAAACGGGAATTGAACTTCCCAAAAAAGGGGCACCATTTTGATGGAAACTATCCAAGAAATTCATCATGTATCACAGACCTCAATGGACTATTTTCTCATATTTAGGAGATGATAGTTTAATTTGGATAATTATATTTTACTTCAAAAATTAAATAAACTAAATGAGCTCTTTTCCTGAAGCTATTATTGTGTAAAAGTTAAATTACGATTTAAAGAGATAAGTGTGAGGGGTGGGAGCTCTCCTAACATTTAATGTAACCCCGGGTTACACTAAACGTGAACAGGACACTAAAAACAGAAATTTAGACTAAAAAACGAGTTTTCACAAATAAAGTAAGGAGCGATATCAAGCAGTTCGTGGTAATGAACTGTAAGTAAGGACGACTCGGCTCAATAGCAACCAAAACTCTAAAACATTAGTAAACGAAAATTTTAATATCAACAAATACATCAAAAGAATCAGCTTGTCATGCTGATTCCAAATATATAAGATTCGTCAAGATTAGTGTTACCCATCAAAAGTTACGAGCCCGAGAAAATTTGCCTGATTTTAAAGTAGGGGGGAAACAACGTCTAAAATTCAAGGAATCTTAATTAAAAACACCATCAAATTCAGCGTACCAGAGAACCCTATTGTAGAAGTTTCAAGCTCATATCTGCAAAAATGTGGAATTTTTTTATTTTGCCAGAAGACAGATCACGGATGCGTCTTAATTTTTTTTTTCTCTCTTTTGCTTTCCCAGGGGTGATCGTATTCAATTAATGGTCCTATAAGATCGGGACTCGGGAGAGGGTGCATTCGAACGGAAATTAAAAGTTATAGTACCCTTTTTAAGTGACCAAAAAGATTTGACGGCAAATGGGCCCCCCTCCCGCGCCGATTTTTCCCCCAAAGTTATCTGATTAAAATCTTGAGATAGCCATTTTGTTCAGTATAGTTGAAAGATCAAATAACTATGTATTTAGGTGTCAAATACCCCCCCCCCCCATTCGAACGAAAATTAAAAGTTCTAGTACCCTTTTTAAGTGACCAAAAAGACTGGAGGGCAATTTGGCCCCCTCCCGCGCCCATTTTCCCCCAAGGTTATCTGATCAAAATTTTTAGATAGCCATTTTTTTCAGTATAGTTGAAAGATCAAATAACTATGTATTTATGTGTAAAATGCCCCCCGACAGTCCGTACGGAGAGGCCCGTAAATTATAAAATTTGTCCATTGTTTACGTTTAGTATTTGTTATTGGGAAGTATAGACATTTTGGGGGGGGGGTGCTTGGGGTGAATTTCCATATGGAGAAACTTCCTTGGGGAGGGAAATGTCTGGGGGCTGAATTTTCCAGGGGAAATTTTACACTGGGGGGATTTTACAGATTTACTATAAAAAAAAAATTGTAATTGTTTTACATTATCTTTGTCAATTTTTCATGTAGAGACGTTCCGGGAGAATTATCCAGGGGCTATTTTCCGCGTGTTTTGTTTTCCGGGAAATAATTTCCACGAGAGGGGTCATTTCTGGAGGGATCAAGAAACCGATTAGAGATTAAAGTTATTCAAATGAAAGAATGTTAAGGAGAATTTTTCAGGGTTAATCGTCCACAGGCAATTATACAGGGAGGGGGATTCTCAGAGAGGATGGAACTGTCTGGAGGGAATTTTACGGGGGTGGGGGTGCATTTTACGTTGGATTAAATTTCCACGGAGGAGTTTCACGTCAGTGGGAGGGGTATATTTCATAGAGGGTGAGCCAGATTTACCGGCATTATTTTAAAACCGTACAGAAATTATTCCATGCATGAAGGGTTGCCCCCTCTTCAATACTTTGCTCTTTACGCTAAAGTTTGACGTTGTCCCAATTTTTTAAGAACGGCTACTGAAACACAGGGGCCGTTTAATTAGAATAGGAAGCCTTTTTTAAAGTGCTAACAGCTTTAGCTTAAAGATCAAGGTATTGAGGAGGGGGCAACCCTTCATATACAAAATAAATCTGCCAAAATTAATATGCAAATTTCGTTTTTATTTTTCATATATGGTGAGCCAAATTTGAACCTGCACTAGTTGAAAAACGTTCAGAAATTAAAACTATTATTTCGTATATAGAAGGGGCTGTCCCCTCCTCAACGCCTCACTCTTTACGCTAAAGTTGACTCTTTGTCACAACTCTACTTTTTAAAACAACAAAAACATTAGCGTAAAGAGCGAGGTGTTGAGGAGAGGACAGCCCCTTTCATAAACGGACTAATTTCTATTCGTTTTAAGTTTTATTGTCGCCCCTTTTTTCAGTTAAAAAAAAAACTTTTTTTTAACTAGAATTTAAAACGAAGAAAAATTTTGCCTTATATAAAGCAGGCTGCCCCTCTGGAATCCCCCGCTCTTTACATTAAAATTTGACTTTTTGTCACAAGGTTAAAGGTTCTTTATTATAATACCAACAAATTTTATACATTTTTCCATTGACGGGGAGCAGAGCGTATATACGAGTGAACAGGACAGTTTTTAGAAGATTCTTTAAAGAGTGTCACAATTCTTAAAGAACGACTGGTTTAGACACAAGGATTCTTCATATGAAAAAGAAGTATTCTTAAACCACTATAAAAGTTTAGCGTAAAGAGTGAGTGCTTCAGGAGGGGCACCTCGCCTCCTGTAGATCCAAATTCAACTTTATGTGCTTTTCTCGAAGCAAAAGTTTTCATATAAAAGCTTTGAAGCCATATGATATTCTATGTAAATTATACTTAAGTTAGTGAACCGCTTTTTGGCCTTTCTGCTTAATTTTAATTTGCTGATTTTAGATGGAAATGATAGAGACATAGTTAAATACATTTTCAAGGAAAACGTTGAGCAGATCAAGAAGTGCCTTACGAGACAGAGCCCTCTACAAACCAGCACTCGGGTCAGACTGCCCCCTCACCCCCCTCCCCCGGATCTGTCCCTACATTCTGTATAAAGTCAGGAGAAAGAATAAAATATGGAGATTTCTTCACTAAGCCTAACAAATAGGCTACTATTGCATATAGGCTACTATTGTGATTAAGAGGCAGAGGCAGTTTTAGGGGAAGGGGCAATAGGAGAACCTGCCCCGGGCGCAGAAATTCCGAATAAATAAACGGTACTTTCCCATTATGTGGACACGTATAAAGTCAAGTTTGGTTAATGCTAATGAAATAAAACAAAATAGGATGAATATATAATAGTTTATAAACAAATTTGGGCTATATATTTGCAGATTAGGGGGGGGGGTAAAGCATCGCATATATTAAATATTATAATTTCTCTCCCTAAACACCAAAAAACAACAGTTTAAATATTGTAAATTCAATGAGAAACCACGCTCTTCGATCAATTTAAATAGCAATTACCCGCTTTACGAGTCTCCATCACTGCATTCATTCGACTGTCTATAGGCGAGGTGTCCACATAATGGGAAAGTACCAAATAAACTAACAGTAAAATAAAATAGAGGGCGCAGTTAGCAGTAAGTATTAGCCAACTGAATCCGAAATGTTTCTTTTTTCCCAGAAGCAATCAATTGGGACGAGATGCCCCACCAGATATTGCCATTCCCGCCGGTGAGTGTGGATCATTAGCAGGACATGCAACTTTCGGCTGACTAGAGCCTACTTTAGAGCCTTAATTTGGAGAAAAAAATCATGTGAATGACTTCACATTCAAATGCAAAAAAGATAATGATAGTACTGCAATGACGTTGTATAGTTGTATAAAAGATGCTGTATTCAGACAATATTTTTGGTACTCCCATGTTAAACTGACACTTTTATATACTGCAATGGAAACCAGTCACGAAAAACCCGTTTTTGACGGGATAATTCAAGACACCGCTATAGGTATAGCGTGGTTTTCATTGCGTAGCCTATACGATATTTAAACTGTTTTTTGGGGGGGTTTAGGGGGGGGGGTACCTAGGTTCGGTTACGTAATAATATATGCTAGCCTTTACCCCCCGCCCGACCTAATGTGCAAATATATAGCCCAAATTTGTTTCTAAACTATTATATATTCATCCTATTTTATTTTATTCCATTAGCATTAACCAATCTAGCACTATATAAAAGAGTCCGTTTAACATAGGAGTACCATATTTTTCATTAGAGTAAAATATGCCTCAAAGACTACCCAAAAAGATACCAAGTTACTGGCCTTTCAGGCTTCCTTCGGGTGAATGAACGTAAAACCCTGAAAAGCAAAATTTAAGTAACTCGAGGATTTTAGAAATGCCTAAGTGGGGCTTGACCCAAAATCGGCTGGAACCACGGGGCAAAAGTAAGAAAAGTCAGATTTAAATGAATGGAAAACTTTGGTTATAAATGACAATTTTGTTAAAATTTGGCCTATAAATTTTTGGGAGACAGGGGGTTCGCTATCAAAGATTTTACCCTGGGCGCAAGAGAGGCCGACACCGCCACTGGTAATGTGGCAGCCTACTGGCATGCTTGTATTTGAACCAAAAAAGTTTTCAAAAACTTTTTTTTTAGGAAAGTTGTCTGTTTCTTGTGCTTTCGTGGTTATGCATCCAGAAATTACGTTGTTTATTTTAATCATTTATTATTTTCAAAAACTAAGGTCAACAAACCCATTAAAATTAAAATAGCCCCCTCAAAATGAATTTATGTAAGTTATTACTATTGCCTCTGATACTCATATTGGTTACAAGCATATATCAATTGTTTTAAGGTGTGTTAAAGCAAAAAAACAATGGCTAGAACTTACTTTACATGTACTGAATGGGCAAAAATTTGCTCTGGTTATGTAACTATATCTGGACCATTACCATATTTGTTATGTTTGACACAAGTAAATTTGGAACTTTCAATACTTTTATGGTATTAAAATAGATTGAAATCTACTTCAAATTAATTTTGTTTTCTCTCACATGAATACTTGCAGACATTGGCACAAATTTCACAAAATGTGGAAAGAGGCAAAACTGTTTTTTTCGAAATCTCAGGGAGGGGGGCGATTTTGTTTTTCTTCAATTTTCTCAATAAAAATGCCAAAAACGACCATTCTTCACTTAACATACCAAAATGAGTATTTTCCTATATATAAGAGATTTTCGGGGAGGTGATGCTCCCTCCCCAATAGACGCCACTGCTTGCAGAATTATGGTAAAATCAATGATAGCGTAGCTGCTCAAACCATTGGACCTACATTTTCCAACTTACATTTTGCTTAGTAGCACTAGCAGGAGTTTCATTTGGACAAATTAAGGAAAGGGGACTAAATCCTACTCTATTGTGCAAGCATTGTTGTAGATAGTTCAAATTCTTCAGATGGAAAATTAGGATAGTTCTCCTGGGGTCGGATAAAGAAAAACCATGCTTCAGACCAGTGGAGTCAATTGAGAGGGGGCCACTCGTCCCCCTAAGATTTTGAAAAATACTTTTTTTATATATTCATTGGATTTTGTTTTGTATTTACATTGAAAACTTGAAGAAATAATTGGTACCTCCCTCCGACATTCTAAAAACTTATTTTTGCCCTCCTCCCCTAATTTCCGTGAAGTGACGTCTAAAGTATAGCGGGTAAAGTAAAGCGGGTCTGCATGCAAAATGTGTTAGGTACAATTATTCTGCACATTATGAAGTAAGAATTGTTTTCTAACTCCAAACAGTCCAAATACTTTACCCCCACCCCTAATATGCAAATATATAGCCAAAATTATATATGTCCCATCTATTATGTCACTTCTCTTTGTCTTGTCTCACGCTAAGCTGAAAGAAGCCAACGAAGAAACCGGTTCTTCTTAAGTTCAACTTAAATGAAGAACTTGAGTGGTGTATAATAGACAAGCACCGGAATATCTGGTGAAGCTTATAATAGTTCCCTCTATCTCTGTGCACCCTATTATCTTACCCTTTGTTAAAAGCATTGCCCCAATAGTTTCCTTTACATTCAGCAGAGGAAAGTCTATGGCTCCGATTCAGGCAGGTGATTTAAATTGGTATAGGATTTTAATATACCATTTTCTATACATAAATTAATTGGTCTTTGAAGATTAGTGTGAAACATTTGTACAGGCAACATTTTTACATAATCTACCAGGAGACCAATTAATCTAACTTCAAAATCTGAGAAGTCTTTAAACAAATATAAACCACTGGCAATTTTTAAATGTCTTGATCAATCCGCTAGCTAAAAGATAAACATACTCTCAACTTGTTTTTAAAGCTCTTCGAAACATACCGATCACTACCATCGGAAATTCATCGCAAAAAATTGTTTTATTTAGTCATTTTTGACACTCTCAACAGTTAACGAGTAGGTTTGAAGCGCGAATGAGAGCAATTACAAATTGCTTTCTTTCGGCAAAATTTAATGACATTAATATAGAAACAAAAATTTAAAAATTAATAAAAACGCATAAAAATTAAAATACACCTTACTGAAAATTAGAAATACAAACTGCTTTCAAGCAACAAAACTGAATAAATTAGACTTATCGAAAACTTCGAATTTATTTGACAATTTGTAATTTGTGTTGTTCAAATCTACCTTTTAACTATTGACCATGTTGAAACACGGCAAAATTATAAGATTCATAGGTTGTCAAGTTTATCTAACTGTTTTTATGCAAGTGGAATATATGACTATGAAATACCAACTTAGCATTGGATTTTGAGTCGAATGGTATTTTTTTTATCTTAGTCCTACTCGCAAAATAAGCAACAAGTGTTATTTTAAGGCCGTGATTCCTGGTGTGGGCACAGGCCTCATCGGTGGGTAGGACGTGCATCCTTCGGCTGACTAAACTTAAAAGCATTAATTTTGAAAAAAAAAAAATTCATGTGAATGACATCACATTCAAATGCACTTAAGGAGCACAAAAGATATATGATAGCATTACAATATAAAAGATGTTGTATTCAGACAATATTTTCATTAGTATACATATGCCTAGATGAAGACCCAAAGAAAGATACCACGTTAATGGCCTTTTAAGCTTCCCTTGGGTGAATACACGTAAAATTTTGAAAAACAAATTTAATTACAATGAGGGGGGCATCAAGATTTTAGAAATGCCTAGATGGGTAATGGCTCAAAATCGGCTGGGAACCACTGCATTAAGGGCTCAAAATGGACTTCGCAGCAGCAGCAAATAAAATATTTGGAAAGAACATTAAAAGGTGTATTGAGTGTATGTTGACCATTTGGCTAGCGAATTAATTGCAAGATTTGCCTTAACCACCAACAGGTCAAGGCCTGGTTTGGCTATATGTTTAAGCTGTATAATTAGAGAAAACGAAAACATAATGAAAATGCTAAACCAGCATATAGATTTTGCATAGTAATCTTTATAGTTAGTTTAACAGTTTATACAGATAGCTTTTACATCATGTGTAGAAAGACAAAGTCAGTGTTTTATGTTCACCTGATTACTTTAGAAGTAAACTGTGCCACTGGCGGTTATGATCTATCGAATTGTGATTTTGAATTTACTCTTCAACTGCTATATAAGGTTCTGTGGCATTATAATCCTTAATCAATTTTGTATTTCGAATCCATGCGGGAAGGCGAAGTAGGTATTTGGCAAATACGAAGTAATGTGACCTAATTTGGCTTCTATCTGTTTGAGTAAAGATTTCCCAAAAGGGTGCACAGTAAAGAATGCGGGACATTGTAACTGTGTTGTATAGAGTTGCAAGTGTTACTCTGAGTGTCTATTAAAAAGGATTTTATCCCTATTTTGAACTTTTACTTTGTAGTGTTACTCTATTAAGGCAAAGCTTTGCTTTAATGAATGAAGCAATGCAATGCAAATACAGCGCTGAAAACGGGACACTAGCAGCTGACGAGTGGGTTTAAGAGATGAACCAAATAGGGAATACTAAGTATGTTATCTGCTTGACAAGTCTGGCTGCAGAGCTTCCTAGACGGATTGAAGAGGATCAGGGCGAGTCTTTCTAGTTGAAAACACTATTTCTCATCTTTCAGGGTTAAAATAATGACCTATATTAGTGTATCCTTGGCTTAATATTTCAAAAATATAAGAAATCCTTTGTAGGGACCAGTTGATATTAAGAATATCATCAGCATAAGAAGTCAGGATGTAATAAATACAACATGGACTATGAAAGGGCAGAATCATGAATATAGTTACAGCTCAGAAATAGTTGCTGATCATAATATAAAATCTAGTTATGGATAAAGCTTTAGGAGTTTCCCTTATATAATGAAATATAAGGTTCTAAATCGTTTTTTTGCAATCTTGGAAATTTGAGCTAGGTTGACGAAACTTTCAGGACTGAATCTATGAAAAAATAAGGTACTTCCAAGTTCCTACTTGCACATCTTTCCCCACTACTGGAAAATAACTTGGGGAGCATGTGCTCCTGAATGGGTTAAACTTCGGAAAAGTGAGTCCTAACTTTGAACAAGTAAAGAATGGGCAAGGATAAGATCTTGTTGATACCTTCCTCAGCTCCAATTTGAATAGGGTAAAAAGTCTCTTAGCTACATAATAGAACTGACAAAAATGAATCTAGGGGCCTAATCGGGGCCAGGATGGTGTCTACTGTAAGGCTTAATTTTCTGTGAGCCCAGATATTAACTTTTCAAAAACAAAATCAAGTAGACTAAGATTCTGCTTTTCTTCAATTTCACACATATATTGTCACTGGTGCATGCCAAGCCAATAGTGGAGCTGAAGCTGCATTTCTTTTTCCTTTTGCGTTTTTTGTGTTTAAAGATTTGTGCAAAAATTACTGTTTTGGTCAAGTGCTTGCCTTACTGAAGCTGTCAGGTTTTGTTTCCTTTTTGTATCATACACGTTTAGAATCAGTTAAAAAAGGTGGAAAAATCAGAATCAGCTCTGATATAAGAATTGAATTCAAAACCCTAACAAAAATTTGCTATCAAGAAAATCAGGTACTGGTGCGTTAAACGTACACTTTTATACACTAATGAGAGACGAAACCCGCCAGACTGGTTATTTTCAAGAGACCGCTATGCAGAAATGGAATGCAAAGAGTAGTTTTCATTGCGTTTACGATATTTAAACTGTTGTTTTTTGGGGTTTAGGGGGGAGGTACCTGGGTTAGGTTGTGTATTTAATATATGGTATGCTTTACCACATCCCCCCACCCCTAATGTGCAAATATATAGCCCAAATTTGTTTATAAACTATTATATATTCATCCTATTTTATTTTATTTCATTAGCATTAACCTAAATTGACTTTTTAGAAGTGTACGTTTAATGTACCAGTCCCAAAAATCATCAGGGGAGATCCTTATTGATCATTAATCTCTGCAAAAAAATTGTAAATCAAGAAATACAGTTAATCATACACAATGGGTGTCTGGTCATTCAGGCATACCTGGTAATGCACAAGTGGGCTTTGCTCCCAAAGATGTTATTGTTACTATTTGCTATTTAGACAACATCAAGCTCACTTACACCCATAAGTCACTCTACACAGAAACATAGAAATGAACTGTTCCTAGCAACTTGCACCTAATTTTTAACTACTTTGCTACCCAAAAACAGTCACACAGATTTGAGCTTTACAGTAAATTATCATGATAACACAGACAATTACTGTTCAGACTATGACAAGAGCATGTCAGAACAAAACCCATTTTTTGTCTATTCTTGAGATAGCCTGATATGCCCTCTGTGTCAGCAAGCAGAGACAGTGAAATATCTAATATTAGAGTGCCTATTTACTGAGCATGACACAGAAAAAAAAGTGTGTATTTATGAATACCAGAAAATCAAAAAACTCCTATTCTGACTAGTCCTATTCTGACTAGTTTACTAGATCTTAAGGAACACATTTCTGCTGCTTGTTAAATATGTAATTTTCTCTAATCCATTTCTAGGGACAAATCCCAGTGAACAAGTGTATTCCCCCAAAGAAGGTATTTTTTCAAAGTGCATGATTTACAAATCACTACCATAAGAAGGACTGAGCATAATCAGCACCATCAATTTTCCTAGAATCCATTAAACCTTACAAGTGGGAATGAAGAACAGCTATTAGTTCAAAAACGCCTTCCTCAACAGACATAGTCTTTATTTGACCTATAGAATCAAGTGCTGAAAGAATCATTGAACTAGCACTAAATTTCTTGCAGTTCATGAAAAATCAAATGTCTCAGAAGGGGAAAGTCACAAAGGTGGTTACTTAGAACAATTTCTTGGGCCCCAATTAGAGTGGCAAATATGTTCCTGAAAGCTTGATTAAACTAACTCAACAGCATTCTGAGTTATTAAAGAGCAGCTTAACAGCAAATTCTGATGGCAATGGTTATTGTATTTGGAAAACGCATTGAATGGGGTATCTAATGATATGGTTTTTTTTTTCCTATCTGCTTTCTGTCATAGACTATAAGTGACAATAACCTCATGATATTTGGAAAGAGCATCAAAGCGGAAATCAAGAAGTATATTTAAAACGGCAAAAAAATTGAAAATTGAAAAGACGTGGATATCAGATCAGATCAGAATTTGAGGTTTTCTGACATAACCAGCAAAGCTTTAAGCGTCCTGAAGTACTGGTTCTGCCGGCCTACCAATGGGTAAAGGCAGGCACATCTAGCAGCCCCACGCCTGGGGTGTAAGAAGGAACTCAACAGGTGTGACCTAGACCTATTTTAACTTGTAATTCAACTACAGTAATTAATCTTTGGGTTTATGCCACTGCTACTATTGATGCTTGATGTTGGGCTGATTGCTTTCTATTCTTCAAATTTCACAATCCCCTGCTTTGGCATTTGAAATTTGTTACTTGATTGTAGACTATATCCTGCCTTATACCCAAACTGTCTTATACCACTGCTTATTCTGTTCCTGTTTTGTTGTTTACTTCAGATAAGAAATGAAAAGTCAACTCAAGCCACCTCGTGAAAGAAGGTCTGACATCTCAATCCAATTCACTGGATCAGAATCTGTTTCAGAGAAACTACTCATGCTCACTAACCACGTAAATATCATAAAAATCAAACATAAAATGCTGCCAGATTCACTGAAACCTGACGACCTTAAAACTTCAGCGAAAGGGTTACTTGATGACCTCGTATCTGCTAAGATCTCTTTCAAGGTAGATGAGGTAGTGGTTAAAAAGAATGCGGAACAGACATTCATGAAACATTACTGTCACTATCTCTTCAGATAAGCTGGATGCAATCAAGCAGGAGGTGTATGCTGGCCTCGACCTAGATATTAGTAATCTAGTGGATAAAACTCATGAAAGCTATAACAGACGCATATTTTCTGTTGAATCTTCATTGGCTACTTTTGTCATCCATGATAGACCTTAAAAACTCTTTCCAGCCTATCCAGTCCAACCTGGCAAGATTAAATGACCGTTTTGAACAGCAGGCTTTGAGCAACCAAATTATTGTCTTTGGGGTGAAAGAGGAGACCTCCATTGAAAACACAGAAAGTCAATTCTTGTCACTATGTGCTGGGAAATTTCCTGGCATACCAATTATTCAGTCTGATGTTGTATCAGCCAAAAGAATTGGCAAACCATCTGCAAAACCCAGACCCATAGACTGTTGAATTTTGCAACTTATGAGTTCGTCAACTGCTTCTCAGATAAAAGAAGGATTTGAAAGGATCAGGGATTCTATTTTCTGAGACGCTTACAAACCACGCTTACAACTTCTTTCATATGCCAAGTCAAAGCTTGGCTTACGTAATGTTTGGTCCAGTAAAGGCGATATCCTGTATAAAATCCAATCTGGAAGAGTGGTTAACTTTAATAATCAGAATGAAATTGATTTATGTGCTGCAAATGCGGAAAAATTAAAGTGATGGATTTAGATTTATTTTCTTATAATATATAGCATCGTTTCTGCACGGATTTACTTGCTGTTCTTAAAATTTTCTTCTATTATTCTTAACTGACCTCACATAATTTTTACTGGTACCATATAACACTGTGTGCCAATATTTTGGATGATGTGTCCCTTCCCACTAATATTTCTTTATGTTTGTTTGTGATTCTGTCACCTTCACGTTGTCTGATTTACATTATATTCTTCTCGTGTCATTATACTTGTAACCCCCATAATAGCAACTGGTCACAAATTACAGTTGTGCTAATACTTATAATAATATGTGCCTTCCCACTGATTTTTCTTTATGTTTGTTTATGATCCATTCACCATCATGCAGCTTGGCTTCTATAATGTTTTTGTCATATCAGCACACTTGCAGCTCATATAATTTTCACTGGTCTCATATTGCATTTTGGGCAAATATTATGAATCATATATGTTATCCCACTGTGATTTATTTATTTTTTTATATTTGTTTGTGATCCTATCACCTTTATGCAGGCTGAATTCTATCATATTTTTCTCATGTCAGCAAACCTACAACTCACATTCTTATGACTGGTCCCATATTATATTTTTGGTCAATATTTTGAATAATATATGCTATCTCATTGATATTTCTTTATCTTATTTTTTGATGATATCAACCTTGTGCACCCTAAATTCCATCATATTTTTGTCATGTCAGCATATGTGCAGCTCTTATAATTTGTTACTACACATATTATACTTCAGGCTAATATTTGGAATAAGATGTGTCATTCCGTTGATATTTATTTATATTTATATGTGATCCTATGACATTCAGGTAGGCTGACTACTATTGTTTTTTTTTACATGTCAGCCTACTTGCAGCTTACATAATTTACTGGTCCCACATTATAAATTTGGCCAATACTTTGAATAAAATGAGTCATTCTACTGATATCTCTTTATGCTTTTTGTGATCCTCTCACCTTTATGGAGTCTAATTTCTATTATTTTGTTGTCAGTCGAGCACACCCGTAGCTCATGTAATAGGAACTGGTGTAACATTATACTTGGTCCAATACTTTGGATAATTTGTACCATCCCACTTATATTTCTATGTGTACATTTACTATATGTGATAATTATGGGTGATTTCTCTTTTCTTTTGAATTCTTCTATTCTTAATTCGGTTATATTTGATCAACCAAGTAGGGCTGGTAAACAAGAGACTCACACGCTTGACCCTCTCCTTGAATCTATGGTTAATTCTAGCTGTAATTATCACACTACCATTGATTATTGTGATAAAATTATACCATCACTGTCTTTAAATAGTAGCTTTAATGTATTTTGTTTGAATGTGCGTGGGATAAGAGATAAGTGGGATAGTCTCAAATAGTATTGTGGTCTGATAATTCTTGCCCTTTTGATGTAATAGGTTTAACAGAAACATTGTTATCTGATGGTGAAAATCTTACAGCCTATGATTTGCATGGTTGTTTTGCTATCGATATCCCCAGAATGGCAACAAAGTGCTCAGAGAGTATTTCTTTATTTATAATGTCTGATATTGAGTTTAGAAGAAGGTCTGACCTTCAAACCTTATTTACATCAGTAGTGTGAAATAGCAGGACAGTTTATTCTCTTGTTATTGATCTGAAAAGCCAGTTTGCATGTGACACTGTTTGTTTGTTTTATAAGCCCCCTCCTTTTCCAACACATTTGTTCTGTGATTTGCTTGCTCAACTTTCTTGTGTGGGGTCTTTCTCTAAAAAACGTATTTGTGTTTTGGGAGATTTTAATTGTAATATGTTAAATATTGGATCAAGTGATGAATGTGACCATCTCTTTGATGTGCTTTCTTCTGCTGGTCTACTTCCTTCAATTTTTTTTCCTTCTTGTGTCGACCCTACTAGAAATTCTGCCACTTTAATAGACAATATTTTCATTTCTCATTCTTCTAATTTGAAGTTTACTTCTGTTCTTGTTTTCACTGATCTTTTTGATCACTTCTCTATTTATGTTTCACTTTTTGTGCCTAAAACTGAGATTGCTGTGGATGAGCACGGTGAGTCTTCTTTAAGAACTTCCACAGATAAAGAAATTTCTAATTCAATACATAGTCTTCAGAGTAATGATTGGTCTAGTGTTCTTGAAGCTAATGATGTTGATTGTGCAACGAATTTATTTTTGTGTTGCATGGGAGCTCTGTTGGATAAGCATTTTCCTCTTAGAAAGAGGCCAAGGAATTCCATACCCAAATGTCCATGGATGTCTAGAGGGCTGATCAATGCTATACATATGAAGGCGTCTCTGTTCAAGGCTGCATGTAAAAGTAAGACACAGGATGATCTTTTGAAGTATAAACTTTATAAAAAATATGCTTACTTCTTCAGTACGTGCAGCCAAAAAGCTATATTTTTCGCGTCAAATTGATGAGTTTAAGGGGAATTTGCGAAAGGTTTGGACTGTAGTTCCCGCAAGAAACTCAAACAGTCCCCCCCTTGTCGCTACAGGAAAGCTGATGGATCTTTCATGGACAAAAATTCTTCAGCAAGCGCCTTCAATTCGTATTTCACCTCACTTCCAGCAGTTCCTAATCCACCCTACAGCAGAGTAAGTAGTTTTCCCTTAGCAGAAAAGTCATTTTTCCTTTTTCCATGCAGTGATACCGAAATTTCTAACATTATATCTCAGCTTTCAAGTAGCCGTTCAGTTGATGGTTTTGGTTTGAGCTGTAATGTTCTTAAGAAAATTGGTCAGTTTGTTTCTAACCCCATCTCACACATAACTAACCTCTATCTTTCTTCTGGTGTCTTTCCTCATTTATTTAAGGTTGCTAATGTTGTACCTTTGTTTAAAAAATGTGATTCATCTCTAATTTCAAACTATAGACCTATTTCTCTCCTTCCTGTAATTTTTAAGGTTGTTGAAAAAGTAGTGTATTGTAGACTCTCTTCGTTTGTATTTAGTACTAATACGACTGCAGGAAATTCTCTCATAGCTAACAATCAGTATGGCTTTTTTCGCAGTTTTTCCACCTTACATGCACTTTCAGATGCAACATAGTGTGTGTGTGTTAACCTTGACAAGGGCTTGTGCGTTTTGGGTATATCTCTTGACTTTTAAAAGACATTTGATATGGTCATTCACTCTGTTCTTTTGTCTAAATTATCTTCATTTGGAGTGCATGGAGTCCCACTTGAATGGTTTAGGTCTTACCTCTCAGGGAGATCTCAGTATGTTTCGGTTAATGGTACTTTTTCCTCTTCCTTGCCTATTTTGAAAGGTGTTCACAGGGCTCTGTGCTTGGACCACTTTTGTTTTTAATTTATATTAATGATCTTGTTGATGGTCTTCATCCCCTTGTGCACCCTATTATTTTCGCCGATGACGGTAACTTTTTCATTGCTGCCATCAGTGAATCTGCCATCTGCCACTTCCCTAGCTCAAGTTCTTCTTGATAAAGTAAAAGATTGGTTCTTATCAAATGGTATGACTCTCAACAGCCAAAAAAGTGCCATTGTACACTTTAGAACCCCTTATTGTATGAGAGACGCAAGGGAACCAACCATTCTGACTTATGGGAATGATATTATACCGCAAGCTACTATTGTGAAATTTCTTGGTGTGTATCTTGACTATTTTCTTTCTTTTAAATCCCATATAACTCATATCCGCTCCCTTGTCCTCCGCCAATCTTCAATGTTACACAGGGTTAACTCATTTCTTCCCCCAGAAGTTATGCTTTCTCTTTATTATGCTTTTATTTTTCCTTACCTTTCTTATTGCTGTTCTCTCTGGGGTAGTACTAATAAATCTCTTCTCTGCTCACTTCAAAGAGCCCAAAATAGGGTAGTGAAGGCTAATTTTCTTCTGCCTCGTTCTTACCCTTCCTCTGATCTTTATAATGATACTATAGCTCCACTGGATTGTATTGTAGGTAAAAGTTACCTTTATTTAGCACATTCTGCTTTTCTAGGTACACTTCCACCATCTCTGCAGCAGTTTTTCTTTCTGTCAGGCTCAGGTAGGTACTCTTCTTTTTTACGTAGCTCTTATTGCAGATTCATTTTACCTAAGCGATCATCAACAGCAGGTCAGAGGTCTCCTGTTTATCAATCTATTTTACTATGGAACTCCATCTCTCCTGATGTCCCTCTTTCTCTTTCTGCAAAGGCAGTTATGCCTTTCTGCAAAGGTATTTCCAGTATAGTATTGCCCCCCCTTTTTTTTTGCATTCCATCCAAATTTATATGTCTTTTTCTTCATTCAATATATTTTTCTGATTTTTTTTTTTATATTTAATCCTAATTTTCAATCTCTTCTTCGCTTATATATATTTTTTTTCAGTTATTTGTGAAGTTTCCTGTTAATTCTCCTATTTTCATAAATGTCTCTTGATCCATTTTTTTTTTTTTTTTAAGTATGTTTTTTTTCTGGTTTATTTTATGTGCTTTATAATAGTGTCTTATTTGTTTTGTTGGCCCTTTACAAGCTGAGCTTCTTGGGCTTGTATAAACTTTAAGTTTGTAATTGTTTTGTTTTTAGTATTAATAAATTGATTGGTAAAGTTCAAGGTGAAAGGCATTTTGCTGTCTAGGAAATTAGCTAAGTTAGGCAAATGATACTTTCAGGAACAGGTCTAGAGTCTAAATTTTACCAGGTGAGGCTATTCTGAAGTATGTCTCTTCATCCTCTTCCCCTTAAAAGGGAAGTGACAAAGGTACACCATAGGGCAGAAATGAGAAAGGAAAAAGATGAGCCTACCATTAGATTTTCTATTCAATGTTCTTTCCAAATACATTAATTGCTGCTGTCATTGCTGTCCTAGCCTCCACCACCCAAACAGGACAAAATATAGTCCTCATCTATATACAGTCTGCTGATTTTGCAGGTTTGCCATTGAATTTTTGTGCTTATTTCTCATCAAAATGGTTCATAGTACCAAATAAAGCCAATCAACAAAAACAGCAAACTTTTTGCTTTATTAAATAAATATACTAGGACTACATTTGCCCCAATAGTTTGGGAGCCTTGGATAAAATTATGACAGCAGCAATCACTTTATATGGAAAAAGTACTGAACAGACAATATCCTATTATTCTTTTTTAGATTATTATGGAGATGCTTTTGTATTTTTACTCAAATCAAAGTACAGATCCTGCAACTGAGATCAAACTCTGGGTTCCATATTACCAAGCAGACATCAACCCTCAAGGTTTTGAGTTTCAAGGTTTTGAGGTCTCAAGGTTTTGAGACTTAAATCTGAAGGGGGTTGGAATTTTTTTTGTTTTCAATCAAATTACATAAAAAGATATTGTTTGAAATTCAGAGGAGAAAACTGTTCCCCTTTGAGTGCCAGTCTTGATAGCAAATTAAATGCACTGTGCCCTGGGAAGATATGTTTTCTATCAAAAAGTTATATTTTTATGCATTAGGACACTACAAAACTTGTTTCATCCTGTGGTAACCCTGTCAACCAATACAAATTTATCAAACAGGGAATTTGATTGTAGACTACTACCTTTTTGTCATTAAATTGTTTGATAGTATTCTATATTATGACCTCCTCAAAAGGAATAATCTTAATAAAATGAAAGTAATACCATTAGATTTCTTGCTTTAAGCTCTTTGAAAATGTCATAATTGCATTTCTAAAAATGCACCCACCCCTTAACACTCCCCTATACAGTCTGGTCCCAATAGGCTACTTTTATTTTATGAAGATACTTCCTTCTGAGGAGGCTTTAATCTAGAATGTTACCAAGGGTTTCCAGTATAAGCCTAAAATTGGAGATGTTGAGATGGAAACATGTGAAGAAAACAATTCTTACTTCATAATAGGCTATGCAGAAAGATTGTAGGCTAGCACATTTAGACTGCAATTCCACTGTACTCTATCCCTAATCCCCCCTAATTATACAAACAGTCTGTGGCCAGATTAGGCTGTATATTTACCATGTGTCACTCTTGTTTCAACCCATCTGCCCATAAATTGGACCAATGTTTATGAAATCAAGAAACAGAAAATACATGGAAAATATATAATTTGGGCTATATATTTGCACATTAGGGGGGAGGGGGTAAAGTTGTATAACAGAATTGCAGTCAAAATTTGTTAATTACATTTAGGCTATTCTATACAGTGGTGAATCCAGGGGGCAAGAGGGGTGCCCTCCCCCCTAACATAGTTTAAAGTAGTGTAATTTACTTAATTAAGCAAGTTTGTATTAATTAAACTTGCTCCTAATGCAAGTTTATTGGATCAACCTATTTTGCTCCCTTCTCCTAAAAAAAATCCTGGATCTGCCCCTGATTCTATATATTATGAAGTAGCCTAAGAATTGTTTTCTTAACATGTTTTCTTAACTGGCGTACACTGGACTCGTCCATATCGCTAGCAAGTGCGATTTAAGGTAATTTAAGGTAATGTTTCTTTCTCAACCATCTCAATTCTAGGCTTCTATTTTGTTTCCTTTTAGGAAAGTCTATATGTAATATTATCCTGTTCTATACCATGAATTTATCACAGTTTATCCCTGAATGTTCAGTTCAACAACTCCAAGAGTTTTCTTAACAAAGAGAAACTGATCTAAAATTAGTTTTATTTATTTATTAATTCCAAAAGGCAGTAAGTGTTAAATTCTACTTTAGTTACTTTTGGCTATCTTGGAGAGGGGTTGGGTTATGAAAATGAAACTTTCAGAGATGGGTCTACAGGCTAAAGTGTGTCCTGTGAAGATATTTTCCAGTACCTAACTCTGCTCCTTCTCCCTCTAGAGGGTCCTGAAATTTGCCTTCGTGACAGGTCTATACCTATTGAAATTTTGACAAAACAACATTTTACCTTAATTTTCAGTTATCAGTTTCTTTTTCTCTGGCTTTAGTTCTTAAGTTGCAATTCCTGTTATTTGAGTAGAATTTTAAGCCATATCAATATTTTTTTTTCTCAAAATGTAAGAAATGTATTTGCATTTCTTTAAAATCTTACAAATTAGGATTGAGCAAAGTTTTGAAACTGAAAACAATTTTGTTGTACTTATTTAATTATGATTAAGATTTATTTTGCAAGGTTTCACTTTTATAACACACATATTTTTAAAGGTTATAAAAGGTCAGGACCCTCTAGGGAGAAGGAGTGGAATTAGACACTTCAAAATATCTTCTCATGATGCACTTTAGCCTGTAGACCCATCCCTGAAAGTTTCATTTTCCTAATTTAACCCCTTTCCAAGATAACCAAAAGTAGCTAAAGTAGCCTAGAACTGCAGTTTACCAAGCTTATTACACTAAATGTTATAACAATAGGCTATATGACAGCACTGAAACTTGTTCTATGACAACTTAATACAAACAAACAACTATAAAATTAACAAACTATGAAAGCATACAGGTCACAGAAAATACTAATACAAAAAATAAAATATTTTCAGAACAGATTGTGATAAGACCTAGTAGCCTAGGGAAATCCATGGAGGCTAACCTAATTTTGAAAGACTAGACTGTGATGGTTGCAACTTTTTGTTCTAATAAAATAGTCTGAACTCACCTTCATCAAGAAGTCTTTCAACATGTGTAAAGAAATTTGGTATGCCAACTAATTTGTTTTTATCCTTAAGCAACTGAGCAAGGTAGTCTGCAATATTTTGGGCATTTCCAGGCATGCCACCAGGTAAAGGTGACAATCCACTTCCATTTGTTGAGCCACTTGACAAGGCAGACATAGGAACATGATCAATTTTCATGCCCATATGGGCATCACTCATCATCATGATTAAGTAGTAAGATCTGAGTTAACACAGCAAACTAAGTAGGATGGGCTAGTAAAGTTATAATATACAGTCCAGGGCAATATACTATTGTTATTGAGATTCGTCGAGTTTCTTCACAACAATAAGATGAGATGTTAGTCTTAGCTGTTAGTAAAATAGAAACATAACTTAGTTCCCTAACATGTCACACCTTTATAACTAATACCAAATCCAGATTATTCATAAACATGCATTTTCACTCATCTATGGCACTGTTGCCAATTGAAGGGCGGAATCTTGTTATCCTCACTTTGGCGAAAAGCCTGGCAGAATTTCAGAGTAAAAAGTTCTCGATTCGGCGGCCTTTAAACTGCTGTGAAATTGGGCTACAACATCCTTTAATTTCCAACTAATATTTTATTTGCATTAAACTGAATTTTACAAAAAAAAATGGTCAAATATTTGAAGAATAGAAGTCAAGTTGTTGAATTATGTTTTTATAAGATGTGAAACAATTTTTTTTTCAGTGTGTTTGAACATATTTTGAAGGCACATTTGCCACGGTTTGAGCTTCCGTACCAAACATATTTTGTGCTTAGCGGTGAATCAGATGACACCACTATTTTCAAATTAACTTGGGGGAAATCTAACAACTCGTTCTGGTAAATATCTTAATTACAAGAAAAGGGCCCTCGCCTTACCTTTCCTATTACCCAAAGACATAGGATTTGCTTTGAATCCCCCCCAAAGAAACAAAATAACACTAGATCTTTCTTCTAATCAAGCTCTTTATATGTTTGAGAACTTTCCTGTGGGATGCCATGACCTTAAAATAGAGAAACTTCGTCCAATCTTTGAATGGGTGAACTTGATGAAACTGGCAAATCTCGAGGAGATGAAATTCATAAAACTGGATCAGCCAGGGGTCTCAGAAAGGCAAAACTAGATAAATTAGCTTACTCTTATTATCTGTCAGGCTTGATGAAGATGCAACATTTTCTTTTGCTTTGGCGTTCTTTTGCTTTTTGAAACCAAGTACCGAAAAAAATCTGATATTTAAATTTCACATTGGAAGTGAATATTAAAACATTTTTCTCCTTTGAGGCACGTTACAGCATTAAAAGCTTTTAAATAGAGCATACCTTTCCACAAATTCTTGCACGCCTTTGAAATTTACATTTATCTTATAAAAATCTTTATTTTTTGTAATTTAAGATACTTGAAAACAAAAATTTATTATGCTATGCAGTATACTTCAATAACGGGACCAATGCTCTTCAACACATGACTAAATTGCTTCAATATTTTTAGACTCAGTTAATATCCAATATAAAAAAGAATTTGCCAAGCATATACCAGTTCAATTTTAAGGGGATTTTTGATTCTTACTTACTTATTTACTTAACTTATTTACGATCCGGCTGGGTTGGCCGATTCGGAACTTCTCCTCTAATGGTATCATGACAATATTTTTGGTATGCTTCCCTGTTTGTTGCAGTCCTCAACAGTTCTTGGGTTGGGTGGTCAGAATTTTGAGGCATTTTTTTTATTCCCTCAAAGGCGATTCTAGGCAGTTGGCCTGGGGACATACGCTGAACGTGTCCTAACCATGGCTAGATTTATATTATTCTACAAAACTAATAAATCAATGTTCGCCAGTTCATACTGACAACAGTGTTATATCTCAATGAAAGTTTAAATCCATAAAACATGACAAACGTTTTTACAAACATTATGAGAGCAGCAAGCCCTTTTAAGACGAATGGGATCAGATTAATATCATATCTTTCTAAAGCTTTAACAGTGAAACAATTTGGCAATCCATTAGAATCTCTTAGCCTTGAATCCAGTACAATCAAATGTACAGAACCATCTCAGGTAGGCTAGGTCTAGGCTCTAGCCTTGAATCAAGGGTACAAAAACTGAGGTATATAAGCAGTTAAACAAGAAAAATAGGGCATAGGTAGAGTGAAAAATTGCTTTTAAGACAAAATTTCTTTGATATTATAATGAACATAGCTGGCAATGTATCTGTTTCAAAGAAGAAGAAGCAGGGGTGGATCCAGGATTTTTCTAGGGGGGGTTGCAAAATAGGTTGATCCAATAAAAAATTTTTTAGGGGGGGCCAACATAGGTTGATATTCCACATTGTGACTGATTCTGGGAACAATGTCACCAAAGCCTGTAGGATAGGCCTATGAGCCCTTTCCTGAACTTCATGTTTTTAACATTGTCTTCATTCATCTGTTGCATGCATTCTTGGATTTTGGTCCACTCGAAGCTTAGCCTATGACATCCCTGAAGAAGATTGCTTGGAATGCTTTGATGAAGTTGAAAATGTCAATCCAACTGGCAAAAATGATTCAGATGGTCTTTCTGTTCCTTGTTCTGAACACTTTAAAAATGAAGATATGTTTGCTGAAGAATCTGAATAAACTGATGCAGTGTCTAAGGAAGAGGGCAGTGAAAGTAATGGAGAAGAAGAGTGGGGAGCTGGGAGTCTGTAAAAAAAAAAACAAGGTTGCAGCACAGGCTATCTAAAGACACATTACACTTCCTCAAACATTGATAGTTGAGGTTGTCACTACCCCTTTTCCTTTGGGAATGGACCATGAAGACATGCCTAAATAATCAAAATCATGCCCACTTGTATTCTTAAAACAAAAGTTTGAAGTAGTAACACTTTCTATAATAAAGTAAGTTTATGGGTTGGAAAAGTATTTTCTGCTGCAAAGCAAAAAAATTTTGAAATAAGTTATCAAAAAGTGCAATTGTTCTTATATTTGCATCCCTTTGAAAACCTATTTAAGAGGAGAAAATGCTTAAAGAAAGTATTGTGTAGCAAATGGTCTAAGTTTCTTTGAAATTCAGAATTTGACAAATTTCATTTTAAATATATACTTAAGAATGAATTTGGTGGAAGGCCTTGAACATTATTTTCTAGCACAACACTCAGTAAAAATTTGCAAAGTACCCTTAAACCATGAATTTTCCTTTTGATTTGTCTCTCACACAAATTGGCTAGGAAATAAACAATCTTAAAAAGTTGTTTTAAGCTGCAAGGCAATGAAAATTTTTGACTTGGTGGTAAGAAGTGCCATTTTCCCATGCTTTTTTCTTCTTTCATACATTGTTTCAGATGGCTTCTAAACATTAGGATGGGGGAAGAGGAAAGCATTGTCTGGAGGGGGAGACTGTCCCCCGCCAAAGCAACTATGGGCTCTGCTTAAACACTAATGACTTTGAGCTGACTGTGCAATTTGACAAAGAAAATTATTTTATTTTCAAAATGTCTCAAATAACTAGTATGCATTTCTGGGAAATTCAAGGAGATTCTGTATAAACATAAAAGCATATTTTTTGTAAAAAGGAATGGGAAAATGGAAGAAAACCATAAAAAAGGATGGCAATGTTGTGGGCATAGACAGTTTTGCCCCTTTATTGAAAAACTTCTTTTTGGCAGAAAATGCTGCAATAGTACTGATAATAAACCAAAACTTATCATTTACAATTTGTTTTCTTCTTTAAGCTTTAGGTGTTTGAAAAACAGCTGTTTTTTGAACAAAAGCAGCTGTTTTCTGTTTTTACAAAAAAAACAAAAAAAACACAACAGAAACAGGTCTTCTGTTTTTTGTTGATCTGTTCTGTTTCATTCAAGCCATGTTTATTTTTTTCCTGTTTCTTCAGAAAAACAGAACAGTGCCATGCTTACTTCAGATAAATGTAGAAAGAGGTAGGGGAAAGTAAGAATTAATTAAAACATTTCTATATGTAGCATAAATGTTACATTCTCATGCCTACCTCATGTGGAAAGGGCAAGGCGCCCTATTGTGAGCACCACCAGGAAATTTCTTTGAGGGGTGGGAAATGCTACAAGGAACTTTGTTTTCTACAATTTTAAATGGTAATATTTCTCTTTTTCTATTTACGTAAAATATTTCTGTGTATTAAAACATATGTATATGATGTATTTATTGATCAGAGAATCCTATTGTAGAGGTTGTGATGGCTACAGTTGCACAGAAGATCACACTTAATTTCCATTCATATGAACAATATTACCCCTCTTTGTCTACCTGAAAATTTTCTGTAGAAATATTAACAAGGGCTTATTGAACAAAAATACTACTTATCAAACATTTTTAAAGAATATTCAAATTTTGTCAAAAATTTAAATTGCTATCCAACATTTTGATTCTTAAGCAGGAAAACTGAAAAAGTAGGGCAGTAGTAATCAATTTACAATTCTGATGTATACATTTTAACAGCCATTAAATAGGGGTTTAAGGGGCCAATACCCCACATTATATCTTTGTTGGAAAACAATCAGAATTTAAATCTAGAAAAATTAGTTTTTAGCTGAAAGCAAGGAGCAGCTTTGAAACGTATTTGAGAAAAAACTATTCTCTATATGATAGGGGCTATATCCTCCTTGCTCTTTACTCTGAAGTTTGACTTTTTGTCTGAATTCTTTAAGAACATTTAGTGAAACGCAAAGGCCATTGAATTGGAAAACACTAAAAAAAACTTTTCAAAAAGGAGTTGAGGAGGGTCAGTCCCCCTTGAATACAGAAGAATTTCAATTCGTTTTAAGTTTTAAAGTTGCACCTTCCTATTAGTTGAAAAATCTTGTTATTTGTTGAATTAGATTTCATGAAACGGTTAGTTCTATGAACATAATACTTTTGCTAACACAGAAAAAAGGTCAATGTTTCAAAAACTGTCAAGGCTTTCTCGTTTTTGATGGGCAGCAAAGCTTAGAAATAAATATTTTTTTGAAAGGTAATGAAAAAATTCTGTCAAGCAAAGTAAAAGTATATAAAAATAAAGTAAAATAATTACAAAAAATACAGAAAACAATAGCCTACTTATGAAAAATAAGATAGGAACTCCTAGAATTCAGTTCTATTGAGCAATGTCAAAGTGTTGGATGGATATTATTGAACAATATCGATATTTTGAACTTGGTTATCAAACACCAATATATTTAAAGGCTTCAGACTCAGTAATTATAAAAAAAGTAAAGCATTTCAAAGAAGTTTGTTCAATGTAAAGCGTTGAAACTAAAATTAAGAAAATCAAATAAGAATTTTTAGGGCTGGGCGCTATTGAGAAAGGTTGTAAATGTTGAACCTTACTGAATAATATTCATTTTTTAATGTGACTTTGAATATCAAACCCAATATATTTGATAGCTTTATACTTCATTAAAACTGAAGTTTTTTTTTAAAGCAAACAACAACAACAAAGTGAACAACAACGACAAAGTGAACAACTACAAGAATCACTCCTGATAAAAACAGATTAATGATAAAACACCAAAAACATATATCCCTTCCAGGGGAAATACAAAATTAAACATTTTTTATGCTTAAACATTGCTTCAGGTGTCAGCTCATTGATACTCATGCATGCTAAATGTGATGATGTTCAAAGTGAATTTCAGATCACAGAACAAACTGAAAAATTCACCAAGTTCAAACTTATAAATAACAAATCCATGGCAAATAAAAATCTTAGATAGCAAGCTTTTAGAATAGAAGTCAATAATTCTGTTCCATTGCTTCATCTTTTTATTACATCCATAACACCTGGTATATTCCCAGAAATCTGGAAAGTTATACGAGTCCTTCCAGTCTTAAAAAAAACTATTAGAAAATAAGTTTGTCTAAGATACTAGAAAAATTAATTTAAAAATGAATTGTTTTGTATTTTGATAAAATACATTTTTTTTTCTCTAAGAGTCAATTTGGCTTCAGGTCTGGTCATTCAACTGAACAAACTATTGCTGCACTTTAACTAAGTATTACTCATTCTCTAAATGATAAAAATCAAGACATTATGAAATGAAGAAGGCATTTGACACAATAAATCACAGAATTCTACTTGACAAAATTAGTAATGTAATATTAGTAATGCAATTAATATTGTAAAATTAAAAATTAAGATCTTTCTGGCATGGCTGAAAAACTCATGTGGATGTACATGGGTCACATATTCTCTAATTATCTAGTTCTCCTAATTCTCCTAACTCTCTAGATTCTCCTAATTCTCTATTCTCCTAATTCTCTAGATAATATTGGTGTCTGTCAGGGGTTTCTACTAGGAGCCTTATTATTCCTGATTTAGATTAATGATTTACCAATATGTTTACCTCCTAAATACACCTTAGCTGTAGTTTTTCAGATGATACTGCAGTGACATTAAAAGCTCCAATTCCATCCTTGCTTGTTGAAAATCTGATGACAACACTGAATTTCCTTAATACATGGTTTTCTTGTAACTATTTGGCTCCAAACTTATCAAAAAGCGAGTTCATGATATTTGGGCACTCAAAGCATGCACTGGATTAAGATCAGAATAGGGGAACTAATCTTAAGTCAAAATAGAATAAAAAGGGCTAAGTCGTTTAGCTACCTTGGGATTATTATAGATGAGGTGTTGTCTTTTTGCAAATACTGATTATTTGCATCTTAAGCTTGCTCATAATTTGGGATGACTTTATAGATTAAAGCACATGTTTCCATTTTCCCTTCTTAAAAGCTTGTATCATTCCCTTATTGAATCCTGTCTTAAATAATGTCCTATAATTTACCTCTATAATTTTGCGGCTCACTTACAAACCCTTCAGATAATCCAATAAGGCAATAAGAAGCCTCTTTTATTCCTTGCCCTTTAAAACTACAATATCTATATGAAACTCATATCCTCTTCTTATTTCTGGATATTCTTAATCTCAAATAACTAAAAGAATTACAAACATCACTGTAGTTTTTTGACATTCAATCTCCAAATAACTATTTCCATGATACGGCTATTGCCGGGGTTCCCGTATTTTCTGACTTCTTCTTCTTCTATTTAACAGCAGGCGGGCTTTACAGTAAAACTATTTAGTCCTTTTCCTTTTGTTTCACTCTGTGGGCTACAGAGCAACTGGCTTGATTGCCTCATATTTATTAGATATATTCAGATATCTTTCAGCAGATCTTTCGACTCTAGGAGTTCAAATATCAGTTGATAGATGTCGATTTCTATGCTCTGTGCGCAGGCATAGTTGGCTAGGCTCTTGGCTGATAGTGGGATTTTGTGGTGTTTGAAGTATTTTAACAGTTTACAAAGCAAGGTATGTTGTGCAGACGTCAGCATATTACATTCAAATAGGCAATGGTCAATTGTTTCATTATTCATATTACAATGCCTGCAAAGAGGGGACAGGGGAATTGAACCACTTGAATTAGAAAGCTTATATGAGAATGCAAGGAAATTTAGTCCATTTGTTCCAGAACAGATTCTATGATAAATATTAGAAAGATGCTTATTGGGAAAGGGGAAAAGGATATTATTGTTTTTATTAAAATTAATATCTGATAGCCTCCATTGGTAAATATCTATAATTGGGAATGATCTCCCACTAGGCTGGCGAATATTTAAAGCATTTTTTGCTATTTCATCAACCTGATGATTACCACTTATGCCAGAGTGGCTAGGAATGTACTGAAAGTAAGTCTTTATGCCACTTGAAGCAAGATTATCAATAATACTGAGACAATGATAAGTGTCAATGTCCAACTTATATTGAGGAGCTGAGGCCAGCAACTCAAGGCTTGATAAAGAGTCGGAATAGATGATAATATTATTCGAATTTTCAATCAAAGGTTGGTTTTGCTTAAGGTGTTCTAATGCCATGATTATGGCATATAACTCAGCAGACATTATAGATAAATTATTAAATAATCTCTCGTCCATTGCAATTTTCAGGTGAGGAAGAAAAACACCACTTGCAACCTTCTCATTCATTTTTGACCCATCAACAAATATTTGGAAGTGATTTTTATAGGTAATTGTATTAAGTTCTGCAAATTTTTTCTGGACAAAAGCAATGGGGGTTAAATCTTTATTCCAATTTGAAAATTCTGTATTTATTATGGGAAATGACCAATTCCATGGAGGGGGAGGGGATTCTGACCATGTTTGCTACAAGGCACTTCTTCTTCTTAAATCAAAAGGTCTAGATTTTCATTAAGGTACCAGATCCCCTATATTATAAATACATTTAACCTAGCTGAAATAATTTCTAAGGATCGTTTAGCAATAAAAAAAAATTGTTTTGAGGATTATTCCTTGTCAAGATATGGGGACTTGCGAATTTTATATTCATTTTTAATATTGGTTTAGTTTATACTCGCGCTGGGATGGCCTCTACTCTTCTTCTATTTCACAGCAGGCGGGCTTTTCAGTTGATACTATTTAGCCCTTTTCCCTTTGCTTCACTCTGTGGGCTACAGAGCTACTGGCTTGGTTGTTCTTATTTATTAGATATTCTCAGATATCTTTCAGTAGATCTTTCGACTCAAGGAGTTCAAATATAAGATGATAGATATCGATTTCTGTGCTCTGTGTGCAGGTATAGTCGGCTAGGCTCTTGGCTGATAGTGAGATTTTGTGGTGTTTGAAGCACTTTAACAGTTTACAATGCAAAGTATGCTGTGCAGACGTCAGCATATTACATTCAAATATGCAGTGGTCAATTGTTTCATTATTCATAATACAATACCTGCAAAGAGGGGACAGGGGAACTGAACCACTTGAATTAGGAAACTGATACGAGAATGCAAGAAAGTTTAGTCCATTTGTTCCAGAACGAATTCTATGATAAATTTAAAAAAAATACTTATTGGGAAAGAGGGAAAGAGTAGGATTTTTCTTATTAAACATAATATCTGATAGTCTCCATTGGTAAATATTTCTAATGGGGATTGGTCTCCTACTTGGCTGGTCAATATTTATATCATTTTTTTGCTATTTCATCAACCTGATGATTACCACTTATACCAGAGTGGCTAGGAATATACTGAAGATAGTTCTTATGCCAGTTGAAGCAAGATTATATATAATACTAAGAGAATGATAAGTTTCAATATCCAGCTTATACTGAGGAGCTGAAGACAGCAACTCAAGGCTTGATAAAGAGTCAGAATAAACTACAATATTACTTGTATTAGCAATCAAGGGTTTATTTTCCATACGGTGTTCTAATACCATGATTATGGCATTTAACTCTGCAGACATTATAGATACATTACTATACAGTCTCTCACCCATTGCAATTTTCAGCTGAGAAAGGAAGACACCACTTGCTTCCTTCTCATTCATTTTGGACCCATCAACAAAGATTTGGAAATGGTTTTTATAAGTAATTGTATTTAGTTCAGCAAATTTTTTCTGGACCAAAGTGATGGGGGTTAGATCTTTAGTCCACTTTGAGAAATCAGTATTTATTATGGGGATTGACCAATTTCATGGAGGGGATCGGGGGAAAGTAGGTGCAATAGACTTTGCGGGTACAGGAAACTTCTTCTGAATATTGGCATACTCATTTGCAATGCCTCTATACCTGGCTGGATTTCTTAACCAATTATGTAGGGTGTATGAGCTATTTGATTCAATTTTTTTAAGATTTTTTATCATGAGAAAGCTACGTTTCTCCCTTATTGTTGTTAATCCGATCTTCGTAAGCAGAAACTTGGTGCTTGTGGGTTTCCTATGACCAAATATGAGACGTGTTATGTCGTTTAGTATTGTTTAAATTTTTTGCCTCTGGGTCTTTGCACATGGACCATAGATGATGAGCACATAGTCAATGTGGGGTCTTATATGTGATTTATAAAACCGGAGTAAGGTTTTATCCTTACAGCTCCAGGGTGTGGAAAGAAGTCTTTTTTGTATACTTGTTTTTCTATAGCATTTTTTTATTGAGTTTGAAATGAGGAGGTGGAAATTAAGTTTTTGGTCGAGCATGAGACCTAAGTAATTAATAAGATTATTTTCTGGAAGAGTTGTTCCATTTAGAATTAATCTTACATCAACACTATTTTGCTTTCGGTGAAATTGGATTATTTTTGACTTGGTAGGTGCAATGGGTAAATCTGAATGTTGAGATAATTTTTTAAACTGGAAAAGTGACTTTTGCAGCTTTGACTGTGCAATCTCAAAGGTGTTGCCAGATGACCATAGTACCAGATCATTAGCATATTGTAGATTCGTGTGGGGGAGGTTCATGTCCCAGAGATATAGGACAAAGAGGAGGCAGCTGAGGACTGCTCCCTGAGGAAGGCCTTTGGTTATTGTCTTTTGGGGTGAAGAGGCTGAACCTACACAAACAATGAGACTTCGCAATTCTATGAAAGATTTTATAAAAGATACTAGCTTGGGGGGTAGTCCAAGGTTTGCAAATTTAATTAAAAGGATTTGGTGGTTCACATTGTCATATGCCCCTTCAAAATCTAGGAAAGCTGCAACTAGGACATTATTTTTTGAGAATGATTCATTTATTGCATTTGTTAACAATATGAAAGCATCTGTTGAGGAATGGTGTTTCCTAAAGCCAGTTTGAGTGTGAGGGATCATTTTATTTTTTTCAAAAAACCAAAAAAGTCGGTGATAGATTTTTTTCACCATTATATTTCCAATCACAAGAGTAATAATTATGAGGCTATAAGACTCAGGGTTATTTTTGGGTTTATTTTTCTTTCGGATTGGTAGGAGGGACGAACATTTCCAGATATTGGGGAACATAGATGAATCCCAAGCATGATTTTAACAATTTAGAAGTTCCTGTTTGTATGAAGGGGTGAGATTCTTCATCCATGTAGGGTGTATATTGTCATAGCTGCTGCTAGTCTTGGTCCTAATATGATGTATTGCATTATTCATTTCCTGGATTGAAAATGGGCTAGTTATATACTCAGTATATCTACTCTTTTTTCTCTATTCTTTTGCCTTCTTCTTCTTTTGCTACCGTACTTGTTTTCTTGATTTGTTGTTATTTTGTCTGAAGATATATTACTTAAAAGTGTGAATTTTATCGTTATGTTCAATGTATTAAGCTAATACATCGAGATCTACTCTCTGTTAGCTAAAGTAGAAAGTTTTTTTTTATTATAATTATTGCATTAATAAAGATTTGCCTTACCTTACATAGAATCATTGGTGACAGCTCATCTGTGTCCAAGCTAATTAGAGGTCCATGTTCAGAATTCATTTCTAACCATTTTTCAGGGAGACTGTTAGTGTTAGAGTAGAATCTGGTAGAACCAGTGTATCTGATGGAACACGAATATTGCGTTGAAGCCCTGTAGTACCTCTACACTTTCTATCTTCAGTAATATCAGCCTATGGCTTGAGCAGCATATTTTGATTGCACCGTTAATATAATTATACTGAGGAGGAAGCACTCCTGGTTGAAGCTTTGGGTCGGAATTATATGTTGGACATAGAATATGACAACAATATCATTAGTAAGACCTAGCTTTCTAAAAAGTACTGCCCCTTTAATTTTTTTTTTCCATTTGAATGTCTAAACTGTCCATCCCTAGTTCCTGATAAATTGTTGGCAGGGTGTGGATTTAAGGCATTCAGTAGTTTTTTCCAAAACTGAAAACTTCTTAAATTTTTCAGCCTTTGAACTACTGTGTATCTATTCATGACGTAGGTGCGACCGAGCTTGCTTTAAATAATAGGTTTCACCAATATGTTTAAAACAGAATATCTATAAAAAAAAATCTCAAATGTGGTTTCAGTCAAAATGACTTCATAATAGCCAATTTATAGACTTTTAAACCTTTACAAAAAACTTTGTAGGTATTCTGAACTTTGTGCTTATAACAAACTTTCTTTCGTAGCTATCATAGTAATAACATGTCTTAAACTTTACCTTTATCATTATTGTTTTTAGGTTGTTGTTCATATGCTATATTCTCCAATAAATCCTGCTGATATTAACACCATTCAAGGTGTTTATGCTGTAAAGCCACAAATTCCCTTTGTTTGCGGAAATGAAGGAATAGGCAGAGTAGTTGAATCTTGCAAATCTGACTCAAAGCTCAAGAAAGGTGACCTGGTCGTGCCTAGGAAAAATGCTCTTGGGACCTGGAGAGATTATGTTGTTGCTTCTGAAGATGACTGGCTCAAGGTCTTTAATTTTCTTTGTTTAGTTTTTTTTTCATTTGTCAGCTGGTTTTCTAAGCCAGTATTTCTAAGACAATTTTCTCAGTTGCTTAGCTTAGTCCAAGGGTGTAAATTCTTTGGTCCTGAAGCATTTCAACCTCAAATTTTTGTAGTAACATACAACTGTTACGTTTATTAAAATTAGAAAAGGAAAAAAATCCTATCGCTTAAAGGTTTAAATATAACAATATAACGTTTTCCTATTATTCTTTAGTTACTTGATTTACTATATTCTTTAATTCAGATTCAAAGGACAAACAACAGATTAAATATTTTTTTTTACTTTTAGGTACCCTCTGACTTAAGCCCTATAACACTAGCAACTCTAATGGTAAACCCAGGGACAGCTTATAGGATGCTGACAGATTTTGTTGATTTAAAAACAGGATCAGTTGTTATTCAGGTAAACTCCATTATTTATTTTATCTGGATTGTTACCTGGTTTTTGGTTGGGTTTATAAATTTTGCTTTTCATGAGAGAGAGAAATTTATTATTGCAAACGAACAACAACCGCAGTTTAATGGCCACCCCAAGAAGTGAAAAACTATTCCAAGAAGTGGCAAAAATATGATAAGAAGTTTTCGAAAACACTAAAGATCCACTGTTTGCAATTCGACAATCGATATAATAAACGGCAATAAACAATATAAGAATTGTATAATTATAATATAATGATCGATTTAAATTGATTTAACAAGCCAATTTATGAACTTCTTTGTTCCACTGTTAACTCTGAATCCTGTTTCAAGCTTCTGTTTTGGTAGTGGAAAGAAGCTAAAGCTGCTGGCAGGTAGTTTTGTTGTTGTCGTAGTCCGATTTGGATGCCATATGTGCAGATTCTAATATTGAAGGCTACCTGCGGGCAATCCTAACACAGTCCTCTAATCCATAAGTCAGATAACCAAAGTTTAAACAAACCGCTTTTTACTTAAAATTTTTGATCAGTAATATTTCTCTTTTAGCACTATTTTGAAAATAGCAATTCTTATTCAAACTCGAATGAAGGTCAATTTCTGATTACGAGAACTTATAGGATTTTAAAAAAGAGCCCGTAAAAAATAACACCTAATTACAACATGTGTTTATGAAATTCAAAACAATAATAAAACCGCGTGTACAATGTACATCTTATAATACTTGTAACTTGTATATCAGTAGCAAGTTTTTTTTTGAAAACAAGAAAGAAAACAATGGGAAACATTAGTTTTTCACCAAATACTGGATTTATCTATAGCCGGAGAAGGCCCTCCTCCGAGGTCATAGTTCTCTCTATGAAACTATGGACACCTTTGGAAGGCTATTGGCCTGCCTTGTCATCAATGGGGGGTGGGAGCAAGAAACCCCTGCCCCTCTTTATATTGAAAAATAACTTTTTTGTAGTGGTATTTTCACTGAAAAATGCCCTTTTTGTATTTTAATTGAAAAAACAGTAAATTTGCCCACCCCCTTTCCCTGTCCCGAGATATTGAAAAATATGTCCCCCGTGAAATTTTCGCGAAGTGAAACCACTGGCAAGTAACACTCAACACTTGAGTCACATTAAAAAAGACTTTCAAAGCTACAGCTGGGTGTAGACTTATCTACACAGAATCTCGGCTTAAAAGTAAGAAAAACACAGGCATAATCTCTATACACAAAAATTCAACAGTAAGCATATAGAGATATATGGAAATTGAAAAATTTTAAACTTGACATTTATTGCAAGTTATCGCTTTCTCATAGTTTTTGTGTGTTTTTTTTACATTATTTGATAGCGCACTTGTCTTAGGAATAATACTCTTTTTGTCAGCTATTTGTTTAGCTCGACTTTCATATCTTTCTTTCTCTCTAAGTTTCTTCCTTCGATCTTGTGACACCATTCCAGCGGCTGTCTGCTTGCATGTTGACCTAGAGACAGTTTCTTCTTTCTTACGATATTAAATATTTCTAACTATTAAAGAAAGTGCCAAACTAATAAACCAAGTTTTTGTATAACAGGGATTTTAAAGTTTTGCAATTATTATTAGAATTTCAATATTATTAAATCGATTTGCTATCTTAGAATTTTCAATTGATAGAAACTTGGCCCTTTTGGGGTCGGGGGTTTGTAGTTTGGTGCCACAAAATGGTAGAAAACACCAATTTTCCGTCGCACAATCGCTAAGTCATGACAGTCACAGGATTTTATGACATCATACAGATAATAATAGATACAAAAAATGCATTTTTTTTTAAAAATCGCATCTTACTCCAACTCAATCACTTTTAGCCTCTTAATAAGGCACTGCAACTTTTAACTTCCATTCGGATGAGCCCTCTCCCAGTCACCTAGCCCTATTGCTTTGATACGAACGTCCCTGAAAAAAAAAAAATAATCTCTTCATCTGTGATCTCTCTCTTGACAATTTTTTTTTTTACAAAATTCTACATTTTTGTAGATAGGAGGTTGAAACCTCTGCTGTAGGATTTTTCGATATGATGAACCTGATAGTGTGTTTTTGGGGGCCCCCTCCCCGTTTTTAAGAACTAGGCATATTTTCTCAGGCTCGTAGCTTTTGGTGGGCTACATTAAACTTATATATATTATGGAAGTTTAGTGAATAGTGAATATAGTGAATTTTATGTGTATTAAAAATCAGCATTAAAAGCGAATCTTCTGAAGTATTATTTGTTATCAAACATCTTTTTTAGAGTTTTGGTTACTATTGGGTCGAGTTGCTCCTTACTTACAGTTCGTTACCACGAACTGTTTGATGTGGATTTTCCGTTTTGAAATAAAGTTGACTCTAAGAAACAGCAAAATTCAAACGTAATTAAGGTACATCTTTCACGCTCGGTAATCTTTCCCGTTCTTGGAGGCTGCAAACCATAAACTGACATCTTCCTGGCATTTTAATGGACATTCATATTAAAAACCATATTTTTAACTGCAACGATTCTTCGGTTGAATATTTTCATAACCTTGTCTGTTTTATCCGTGGCGTAGTTGTAAAATTATTTAGGAAACCCTAACAGGTTTGGGTTCACAAACTCTATAAGTGTAGGCAAACCCAAATTGATTTGTTTGCACTGGAGAATATAGGTTGTGTGTGAAATATTTAATAATTTACGCTTTATTTTCCTCTAAACAGATATATTTATACTGCACACAGAATCAAAATAAGTTTTTTTTCAAATATTTGTATCTTTGGAAAAAAAAAATAAAGACATGATTTTATGCAAAAGGTTAGATGTTGCAACAAATCTCTCTTTGAGATTTGTTATCTGTTAATTGTTATCTTTCATTTCTTTAGCACTCAAAGACTGCTTCATATAAGAACAGTTGGTATTTGTATTAAAATAAAATATGGGTGCTATTTAGTGAGTCCGCTAATTGCAATATCTGCGCTTTAAAAAGTTTTGTAGACAATAGTCGGTCAAATATCAACTCACACCAATTGGTCAAATCATATTCATCTCGATCTTCTCCTAACTTTTATGCTTGTGTAAATAACCATTCTCGTAACCGTGATATTAGACGGAAAGAGATAGCAATAAGATATTCTAGTAAATCTCTTTTACAGTGTATACTCGCTCTATTGCAATTAAAAATGGTAAAAAATTGCATTTTACCATTGCAATTACCATTCAAAAAATGGTAAAAATTGCATTTAAAAATGGTAAAAAATGACCTATTTTTTCTTTTAGAGAGATGCAGAGTATTTATTAATTTATTTGTTGCTTTGCGTATTTTTTTCAAAGCTCCGTTTTCAGGCCACCCACATCCAGCACGGAGTTTGACAATAGTTGTGTAGATTATGGTTTTGAGTGCTGTGTTCAACACGGGTTTGGGTCTTCTCAGAACCCGTGTTCAACCATGCTTTTCTGGCGCGTTACAATTTTGAAGAACCCGTGTCCAACACGCTTGGAACTTGTATGGTAAAAACGCTTTAAAGTTTTGTGGGGTTAAACACAGAGAACCTGAAAACGATTTTTGCCAAACCCTCCCGAAACGCGCTTCAAACCCGGTGCCTGAAAACACAACTGAGGTAATGTTGATGTGTTTTGTCGAATTTCAATCTTTACATCAATTTTTTTTCTTTACTTGTAACTGGCAAAGATTACACCTTACTTTTGTTTTCTGCGTAGAATGGTGGTAACAGTGCGGTTGGTCAATCAGTGATACAGCTGTGTAAACACTGGGGAGTGAAGACTGTCAATGTTGTTAGAAATAGAGAAGGAATAGAAGAATTAAAAAAGATACTCCAAGAAATGGGTGCTGACCATGTTCTCACGGACGAGGAGCTCAAGTATGTCTTAACATTAGAAATTGTGTATAATGACTATGTTCTCACGACTATGTAACTATCTAATCACTATGCTGACTCTGTTCCCACGGATGAGGAGCTCAAGTATGTCTTAATATTAGAAATGGTTTCTAATGACTATGTTCTCGCGGCTCTGTAACTATGTAATGACTATGCGGACTATGTTCTCACGGATGAGGAGCTCGAGTATGTCTTAATATTAGAAATTGTTTCTAATGACTATGTTCTCACGACTATGTATCTATGGAATCACTATGCTGACTCTGTTCCCACGGATGAGGAGCTCGAGTTTGTCTTAGTATTAGAAATTGTTTCTAATGACCATGTTCTCACGAGTGTGTAACTATGGAATCACTATGCTGACTCTGTTCCCACGGATGAGGAGCTCAAGTATGTCTTAATATTAGAAATTGTATCTAATGACTATTTTCTCACGAATATGTAACTATGTAATGACTATGCTGACCATGTTCTCACGGATGAAGAGCTCAAGTATGTCTTAATATTAAAAGTTGTTTCTAATGACTACGTTTTCACGACTATGTAACTATATAATGACTATGCGGACTATGTTCTCATGGATGAGGAGCTCAAGTATGTCCAACGATTTTGTTTGATTTCAGAAATGTGTTATCGCTCTAAGCGTGAAGCTCTTCTCGGGTATTTACCATCTAGTTTATGTAGCCATATATCGTACTATGATGTATCTGGACACATAGGAATACCCAGTTTAGAACGTCACCTGGGGGGGGGGGTTCTAAAATTGCCAAATAGTCTAAAATTTTACGGTAAAACTTTCTTTTCTTCAGGTGCGTTATATATTTTTTGTTATCCATAAATCCTAGAAATAAATTACAAACATTTTTAGAAGGGCTATTTGACTGATATTTGGGGGACTTTCTATTCTTTATTTTCCGCCTATATGTAGTTTATCCGTATTAAAATAACCCCTCCAATGCTAAATACTTCTTAAACCTATCTGTTGAATTCAAGAAGTGAGAAAAATTTAGAATGAATTCAAGAATTTAGGGATAACAAGATACTCCAAAAGGCAAGTATTCCTTATTTGTTTTAAAAATATATACTTTGCTGACTACTCGGGATCAGAAATTGCTATGCTTTACCGTTTTTGGGGGTTCATCCTTGCGTCAATGCGTACATTTAGGTCTATGAACCTTATATTTGATAGGAAAAAAGCTTAAGTACCACAGCCACTTCTTGAACTTTTAAGAAATTTTATTTCTACGTCTATATAACTGTTCAAGTCAAAAGAAATTCCAGTCCCAGCACTTGCTCTTGACTGTGTTGGTTGCAGGAACGCTTTGGAACTAATTAAAACTGATAAAAACTGAAATAAAACTGAAGGCATTGAAACTTCAACCTATTTTTTTTCTAGGTGTTCAAGTCAAAAGAAATTCCCCTCCCATCACTTGCTCTTAACTATGTGGGTGGCAGAAACGCACTGGACCGGACGATAATTGAACTCTGAAACTGATTAAAACTGAACGCCTTGAAATTTTAATCGATTTTATTTCTAGGGCTAAACATCTCCTTAACTCAAAAGAAATTTCCGCCCCATCACTTGCTCTTAACTGTGTGAGTGGCAGAAACGCATTCGAACTGATTAAACTGAACTCTAAAACTGATTAAAACTGAAACAAAACTGAACTCATTGAAATTTTAATCTGTTTTATTTATAGGTCTACAGAAGTATTCAAGTCAAAAGAAATTCCCGCCCCATTACTTACTCTTAACTGTGTGGGTGGCAGAAACGCGGTTCAAACTGATTAAAAATCAAACAAAACTAAACGCAATGAAATTTCAATCCATTTTGTTTCTAGGTCTACAGAACTGTTCAAGTCAAAAGAAATTCCCGCCCCATCACTTGCTCTTAACTGTGTGGGTGGCAGAAACGCATTGGAACTGATTATGCTGAACTCTAAAACTGAAAAAAAACTGAACGTATTGAAACTTTAATCCATTTTATTTCCAGGTCTACAGAAGTGTTCAAGTCAAAAGAAATGTCCGCCCCATCACTTACTCTTGACTGTGTGAGTGGCAGAAACGCGTTCAAACTGATTAAAAATCAAAGAAAACTAAACGCATTGAAATTTTAATTCATTTTGTTTCTAGGTCTACAGAACTGTTCAAGTCAAAAGAAATTCCCGCCCCATTACTTACTCTTAACTGTGTGGGTGGCAGATACGCATTGTAACTGATTAAACTGAACTCTGAAACTGATTAAAACTGAAACAAAACTGATCGTATTGAAAGTTTAATCTATTTTGTTTCTAGGTCTACAGAACTGTTCAAGTCAAAAGAAATTCCTGCCCCATCACTTGCTCTTAACTGTGTGGGTGGCAGAAACGCATTGGAACTGATCAAAACCATGGGAGAGAATTCAACTATGGTTACATATGGCGGAATGTCTAAACAACCACTAACCGTACCTACCGCTGCTCTCATTTTTAAGGACATTACTCTGAAAGGTAAAAACAAGAGGGTCTTGTTTGTTTCCCGGTGCCATTTAAAACAGGTGTTCTAAAATGCGGGCCTTGTATGGTCTCAGAGTATTTAAATGTGAACCATAACTCGGACTATAAGAAATGTTTTTCTTTTTTATATTTCCGTACTCAATGCGTTAAAAGTCATTGCAAATATAAAAAAAATTCAAATGGTATATTAAGCATTCATATCTAATTCATATATTGCTAATAACATTTATGAATTACCGATAATATTCTTAAGCAAATTATCAAAATCGGTACAACCAATATAGTGAAACGATCCGAACGTTGTATAGCGAAGATGAAGAATATCTTCGAAATGATACAGTCCTTCATATAATCTAAGTCTTTCGACTAGCATCTCTTTACATTAACCTAAAATTCTGTTCTTACGTGTTCGATCAGTATTTTAAAAGCTTCTGTCTCACAATTTGGCTTCGAGAGGAAAACTTACTTTTCAAAATATTAATTTTGACTCTATAATTAAACGAAGAAAAGTACGTAAATAAGTGTGATATTCGTGAACTGGCTAGCGAAGCTGGCTTCGCTCTCCTTCACTGGCTTTACTCCTTCACTGGCTTCTCCTTTGCTATCCTTCACTGGCTTTTCCCTCACTCTCCTTCACTGGCTTCTCCTTCACTGGCTTCACTGGCTAGCGAAACTGGCACTGATGACTGGCGAAAAACCGCTTTATAGGCACTATATCGTCAGTCGGGTATCAAAAGGACGTACCTCCATAACTGTGAATTTTTAGAAGAGTAGCAAAAAAGCCGCGCAACTGTTTTATTTCCCATCCTATAACCGTGAAACAAAACGAATTGATATGTATTGACCTTACATATCGATCCATTTTTGTTATACGGTTACCGGGGGGGGGGAGGAGGGGGGGAATAAAAAAGTTGTGAGGTTTTTTTCCTGCTGTCATGGAAAGTTACAATTATGGAGATTCGTCCTTTTGATACCCGACTAACGATATGACGTGACTGCACGTGACGTGGCGTGACTGCACTATGAATGACAAGACTTAAAAATTGGATCCAGGCCGCTAGAAGGAAAGTATTTCTTGATAGGGGTTTTTAGCGCAAAATTCAAATAAACCCCATTGCTCTAAAATATTCTGTAAATTTTACTTTTTTTTCAATAATCAATAGCTATGAACCTGAATAGTATCTTTGAAAGCATTGAAAAATCACAAATCAGGCGCAATTACCAATTTGTTGAGATTAGTTGATGAGGCCAATGGAAGCGTGGCCACCTTTCAAAAATGAGCTCTTTCATTCGATTTTTGGGATAATTTTCACAAGGCAGCTTCGCTTTCTGTTCGATACTTTTTCCAGGGTCCTTTTGCCGTTAGGATACGGCTTGTCGTTAATATTCTCTTACAAATAATTTCTTAGATCGCACTGATTTTCCACTTATAATTAGATGAAATAAAAGTACAAAATACCGGGTAAAATTTTAATTAAGGCAGTAAAAAAATTGAAACATATAATAAAATCCGAGTGTTAGTTTTATTATACGCTAGTGACGCTAAGTTTAGTACACATTAGTGGAGGATCCAGGGGGGCGAGGGGGCGCGCGCCCCTTAACGTAGTCTAAAGTAGTGCAATTTACTTAATTAACGCAAGTTCGCGTTAATTAAACTTGCTCCTAACGTAAGCTCATCGGATAAACCTATTTTGCGCCCCCCCCTAAAAAAAGTCCTGAATCCGCCCTAGCGTATATCCAGGCTTTCGTTGCTAAATTTTCTTTTTTTTCAATATGTCTCCACTCTCTTAATTAATAGTGTTAGCTCTTATTACATATTTTAATTTTTGCACTAATTATATCTATCCCCCTGTAATTTGGATGGAAGCTAGTTCCCGGTTAGTATAATATCAAATGGGCTATTAGTTAGAATATTGAACATAAAAGGCAATATTATTGTCTTAGTTATCTTCGTCATATTGATTTCACCCTGAGCAAGGATTGTTGTAATGACTGTTTAATGGTACTGTATTGGAAAGAATAAAGGCAGTAATTTCACGAACAAAACAAATTTACATATAATGTTTTCCAATGCATTGTATTTTATTTTTTTTTGCAATTAAACAGATATATGTTTGCAATACCTTGTACGCATGTATTCTTAACAGTTTTGTAGAGAAAGGCAAATTTACGTATTTTAATAAGAACTGGCTAGTGAGAATTTTTTTTTTCGTAAGGTTCAAGAGATCATGCAGTGCTGCGATTTAATGGTGTGCGATATTAATGAAAGTTGATGGACTCCTCCCAAGACCATAGGAAAGTTTTTAAATTCGTGATTGATACGATAATGATGGGCGATAATAATTGACCTTAAGTAAAAAAAAAAACACACCTTTAATAAAGAAGATACACCTGGAAAATTTCCATCTAGTTTGTCTTACCAAAAAAGAGCATTTTGAAAGCTTTGGATAACTCTTAAATTATTGGAAAAAAACGAACCGACAGATTTATTAGATAATAGTGGATTATAGGGGAAAAATTCTAGATGTGAGGGTGTCAGATTTTGACAAGTGAATTTCCGGTCTTCTTTGTCCTGTTAGTTTCTTTTGATTTTTTACGCGAAGGATCTTTTGATTTCTGATTCAAAAAGACAATACATCTATTGTCAGCAAAATTTCTTTTCTAAAAATTTTGAAACAAAATGTATAATCTACTCCAAATGTGAATAAATGTAAAAATACAGTAACGGTCTAAAAAAACTAATGCTTTTAAATGACACTCAAATTGTCTGGCGGATTCTAGGGAATGGTGGCTCCCCCACTCTCCGAAATACGAAAAATGTAATCAAAATACGGACTATTCGGTGATGTACAACCTAAAAAAAGGAATAAGAAATATAATCATGATCTACGATAATTCTACCTCCGTTTCCACAAAAATAACGTGATTAAAACTAGCGAATTTGGATTATCAGGAGTTTCTAGACCATTGATGTAGAGACATAACCATATCAAGCAGTTCGTGGTAACGAACTGTAAGTAAGGAGTGACTCGCCATAGTAAGTTAAACTCTAAAAAACGGAATATCAGTATCACATTTTGATATCAATAGATGCATCAGAAGAATTAGCTTTTTATGCTGATTCCAAATATTTAAAATTCATTAAATTTAGTGTTACCTATCAAAAGCTACGATCGTGAGAAAATTTGTCTGATTTTCGAAAAAGGGGGGAAACACCCCCAAAAACTTAAGAAATCTTGGCCAAATTGCACCATCAGATTCAGCGTATCAGACAACCCTACTGTAGAGGTTTCAAGCTCCCATCTTCAAAAATGTGAAATTTTGTATTTTTAGCCAGAAGAAAGATCACAAACGCGTATTTATTTTTTTTTCAGGGGTGATCGTATCGGAAATTGGGAGAAGGCTTTATTCCGCCTTTTAAGTGACCAAAAAGATTGAAGGGCAATTAGACCCCCTCCCACGCCGTTTTTCCTCAAAGTTGTCCGATCAAATTTGTTAGATTTTTTTTAGCCTTGTTGAAAGGTCCAGTTAGCTACGCCTTATGCTGAATACCAGTAACTATGCTGGAGATAACACGCCCCCGGGAGCCCATTGGGAAACGGAAAGGGCTGTAGGTTATGATTTTGCCCATTGTTTACGTATAATATTTGGTATTGTGAAGTATACAAACATTTTTCGGAGAGGGCAGTAATTTTTTTCTTTGGCAGGGGCTTCAAGCTAGTACGGGGAGGATGACGAGGGTGATCTCCCCTCCCAAACGAATTTTTTTAAGAATCCTTTCTAAACTATACTATTGAGTACTATATTCGAGAAATAAGAACCAAAAAATCGATCGGTTTCTGAAATAAAAATAATGAAGCATATCAACACAATAAAATTACTAAAAGAAATTCAGTGACTGAGACGTAAGACTGAAACGTTCCTGTGATGCTAGAGAGAGTCCAAGGGAGTGCAGATCAAAGACAATGAGGTTGGACATTGACAGTGTTGTGGCCTGTTATAAGCATGCAAAGGTTGGTATCACTTATCACTGCTCCCTGGAGACAGAACCACAGATAAAGTTCACGTAACACAGACGTCTAAATGAATAATTTTATTTCCCTCATTGAACTTGCAAAAATCCAAGACTCCTCAACCAACGCTATAAATGTTTGCGTCCTTACTAACAGCCACAAACATTATATGAAGTACCCTGACAATGATGCCAATTCATCTGCCGATAGTCTAATGTTGTTGCCTCATTTGGTAGCACTGAAATAGCTTACTGTTAGGGTGAAGATACTGGCTTGTCAACTATTATAAGGGTCAAGGTTGTATCTTCCTTTATAGGGAATGGTTTTGGGCCCTACTGTAAAGGGATTTATGAAGCATGTGTGGCTTCATACTAATTGAGAGATGAAAATGTTGCTTCTCAATTTCTTCAAACAAGTTTATGTCAATATAGTTAAGTGACTATATTTTGCATCTCCCTTGACATGGAACCTGGTTATACTTATGCTTTCTCACACGTGGAACCCGTTGCAGGGCATCATAAGGCCAACTATTATTTTTGGCGTTCTTCAACTAGGTCCATTGCACAGTAATATTCTTTGGAAGGTGCGTTTGCTGATGTCAGGGCCAGGTATACCAGCACCATTCATTACCCCCTTTACCCATTTGTCTTTGTTTTTCTTGACATCATACTTTGGCCCTGGTTGAGTTCTCCTCTAATCTCATAAAGAAAAATTTTGGACAAAAAATCAAACTGGCTCAAGAGTTTTTTGTCCAATGCATCAATAAAGCACTTTTTATCTTCGGCCAATATTTTCCCGTGTCTGGTTTTCACCTTGATTAGGATAAGTTTTGCAGCCTCAGCAAAACTCGTCTTTTTTCCCATTCGACTGACTAGGCTTTTTCTTGTTCCTTGCCCTTTTTATTTACTTTTCAGTACCTTTGCCAACAGTACCGGTAACAACACTAGAAATAATCCCCTTATCCCCAAACATTGTCATTTAAACAATGGGTACGTTCTCGGGCATTGTATTTTCAAAGAGGATTTTTCTATGTCTTTTTGTTCCATTTCTAGAGGAGCCTTTCGTCTTGGTGTCTAGACACTCAGATTATCCATTCATCTTATATTGCAAACTTACCCCCCGTGAGGATATTAAAGAGCCATCAAAAATACTACAAACGTAATAGCATCAATAATGCATAGTTTATCTTCTGTCAAATTTTTGCCGCGACTGCTTTTCACCTTGTTTGGGATAAGTTTTGCAGCCTCAACAAAAAATTTCTTTTTTTTCTAGCCGACTGACTAGGATTTTTCTTATTTCTTGCCCTTTTTCTTTACTTTTCAGTACCTTTGCCAACAGTACCGGTAACAATACTAGAAATAATCCCCTTATCCCCAAACATTGTCATTTAAGCAATGGGTGCGTTTTCGGGCATTGTATTTTTAGAGAGAATTTTTCTATATCTTTTTATTCCATTTCTAGAGGGGCCTTTCATCTTGGTCTCTAGACACTTAGATTATCCATTCATCTTATATTGCAAACTTACCTCACCGTGATGGTATTAAAGAGCCATCGAAAATACTACAAACGTAATAGCATCAATAATGCATAGTTTATCTTCTGTCAGTTTTTTGCCGCGTCTACTTTTCACCTTGTTTGGGATAAGTTTTGCAGCCTCAACAAAAATTTTCTTTTTTTTCCTAGCCGACTGACTAGAATTTTTCTTAGTCCTTGCCCTTTTCCTTTACTTTTCAGTACTTTTGCCAATAGTACCGGACCCTAGTAACTTATAGCTACAGTTGCCGAAAGTTTGTTTGTTTTTACTTTTTTGTTGTTGTTCTTTTTTTTTACTAACGAACTTGTATCTATTAAAAAAAAATCTGTTTCTATGTACAACGAATATCTCCTTTAACAGTAAAAGCACTTTTCACAGTTTTGTGAAAAAGCATCTAGCGCCCGAAAAATAAAATGAATTCGAACCACAACTTTCGATACAAACCTGGTTCTAATTTAATTCTCAAGAAGTTGAATCTGTTAGAGATCAAGGCTTCGGATATGAAAGAATAACTAAAGAGTGGTGGAACTCCGAGTCGGAAAAAGCTAAACAAACTGCGACCTGACCGATGGAATACCGATCCGACGAACTAATTCAAATAGCCAGAGTCTGAGTTTGCAACATGAAATTTGGGAGTTCGCGTCAGCGTCCTACTTTCAAAACCTTAAATTAAGTTTTTAGAACCTTACTACTTACCCAGTTTCAAAACCTTCAGACTTCAAAATTTAGTTTTTTTTCAATTTAGCGTAATTCTTTTAGACAAGTTAGTTGAATGTTTCTTTCAAGATGAAATTCGAAGAAAAATGTGGCCAAGTATTAAGACAAGTAAATATTAGATCTTTAAACGATCATAAGAGAGATTACATCAGTCAACTTAAAGAAATGGTGTCGAAGAGAGGAAAGGAGAAGGAGGAAAAAAGGCAAAAAAGAATTCCGTTTGTAAAAAAATATTCAAAGAATAGTTTTGTTTGCCATTTGTTGAGATTTTATTTTAGGGTATTGTCGTATTTTTAATCTTGTTGTTGTAATTTTTATTATCCTTGTTCATTTATTTCTTTGTTCTTTTACTTCTGTTTTATTTGTCTTATCCCAAGCTTAAATTTTTCTTGTAGCATTCTTTTTACCGAGTTCAGTCTATTATTTCCAACGAATAGTAGATTTTTTGTTTATTTTATTACCTATAAACTATATTATTTCGATTGAAGGTTAATTTGGCTGCATGCTTTCTTCATAACTCCGTTAAATTCCCAATAACTATTCTTCCGTCTTCTTAGGTTTCTGGATGACTCGCTGGAACTGGCTGCATGATAAAGATGGTCAACGGGAGCATCTTGTCAATGAATTGTGCTCTTTAGCAAAGCAAGGAGTCCTCCAATCTCCTCCTCATACCCTTGTTCATATAGATTCTTGGATAACAGCTATTGAGGGTGCAACTGACAGTCGTGGCCTTGTCGGAACTAAGTATATCCTTTCCTTTGAAGCTTGATTTTCTGAAAATCTATCTACCTAATATTTGTTTGGTTGCTTATAATGAGTCTGTGATTTAAAGTGGTTGCTCTTACTGTTGTTGTTGTTTTCATTTTTGAGTAAAATATTTGTATATCTGAATAGTTTAAATTCTATGGTTTAGATTAAAAAAAGAAGAGAAAAAAGTTTGAGGCTGATTGATCTATAGATTAGAGAATAAGAGAAAAAGAGAAGAGTTTGATCTATAGAAATATTAATCACTCAATCTGAAACTCGAAAAGAATGCTAAGAAGGAAGGGAACAGTTGAAAAGAAGGGTCAAGGATGAAAAAATATGGATATTATGCATAACATAGGTACATATCCAATGACTTCCAAGGAAAAAAAATATTTCTTTCGTTTCTTTTATATTTTCTTTCTTTATTTGTCTTGCTGAGGACCGCCTTTGGATATAGGGTCGAAATATTCATTTCAAGTTCGCATTCTACTGTCTTGTAAAAAAAAAAATCCCTGTTGTTCTACTTGATCTTTATTACTTCCAAGGGTCTGATATTAGGGTTGTTTTTCAGGTTTGGGGTTTTTCAGACCATCTTTTATAAGATAAAATATTCATTTAAAAAATATCGGGGAAGAAAAACAAGACAAAAACATCAGAAAAAGTTTAAAAACAACGATGGATTTAAAATTCCCCCTAGCATCTCCTGCCTTTTGTCTGTAGATGTGTTTACGTCTACTCAGAAGAACAGTGATAAAAGGAAAAGATTCGGTTAATTTAACCGAAAAAAATTACGTTGCTGAGGAATATTGAACTAGAGGGGTTCTGAAAAATTTCTTTCGGTTAATTCAAACTAAGTAGAGCATGAACAAGATGAAAGTTAATTGCATTTTATAGTTCGCATGATTGGAAGTTTCTTTCTGTTCTACCGATGCAGTAAAGTGTTACTCATACGTGATCTATAGCTAAGTAAATGTTGATTTGGGATGGAAGGTGATATAACCCCAGAGTCTGTTTTCTTTTTATATTCTGACGAAAAATCAATGAGAGAATCTTCAGCTAAATGTTATATCATAAATATATAATTCATAAAATGATGTCATAATTAACCATAAAGTGATGTATAAATAGAGCGATGTCAGTGACCACTGAGTCAAATAATAATTTATCTCATGTAAGACTTTTGATAATACTGAGCAGGAATATATGTATATATATATATATATATATATATATATATATATATATATATATATATATATATATGAGACCCTGGCGCCGCGCCGATGATGGAAGACCGTTGGTGGCGGGCCCAAAAACAGCGCGCCACGCCGTGCCGCCGGTAAGATGTCGGCGGCGCACCGCCGGTATAATGTCGGCGGCGCACCGCCGGCGCGATCCATGTCGACCGCAAACATTAATGTTTTCATCAGTCTTTCTCAAATCACAGCTTAAATTTACAACAGATTCGAGCCTATTCATGAGTTCAAAAAATCACAAGTCGCTGGCTGGAAACTGGTCTTCTTCGTTTTTCCTCAAGAGAAGTAGAAATCTGGCAGAAACGAAATGGCTGTGGCGTTTCAGAACCCTTGCACAATACGAGTAGTTGAAGTATCTATTAGCTATGTATTCTTAACATAAATAATTATCAAAATTAGTAGTTTTTTCATCGAGCGTTACTGCATACAAAACTTCAAATACCGTATCACAAAATTCGTCAGTTATCTGGGTAAAAACTTTGAATATAACTTTGAACTTAGAAGCTTAATTTTTTCATAATGCTCTTTGCCTATATCTATTTTGTCAGCTTTAAAACAGTTGAAATGGGCGACTTTGATATTGATTGATTTTTTTGCTCTTTTGAATTCCTAAAAGGCCTTCTTGTATTAAAAACTGGTTTTTAATAACAACTTAAAAAAATATATATTTAAAAGTTTTTTTTGGCTCCTTTATAGAATATATGTCATGTAGGCTAAAGCTGAACTGCTGCATTTTTATTGCTTTTGGCTGCTCTTTTGGATATTATTCATTTTTCTTTTGGGGATTCATTCCAAGTTATAAACTCATAAATACCTATTATCATTCACATTATAAACTACATCTAAGAGGAGTAAATTTATCAAATTGAAAGGTACATGATGACCACTTCACATGGCAACTCTTCAATTACAATGAAACAAAAAACACTTGACGGTTTATTTAGTATGAAGAAAAATTAAGTGTCACCTATTTTCTTAGGTGCAAACTGAAATCCTCATCCGATTTAAATGTAATTAAATAAAATAATACGCAGACTGATGTAGGTCCAGGAAGATGTTGAGATTTTCATCCTAGTTCGTCACTTTTAATCCAAGCAAAATGTTAAGACACTTAGTATCAGTTATTGAGTTTAAGCTTTGATTCCCAAATGCTTACAAAAATTACCAAATTTAAGAAAGTCGCAAATAAGTCACCTGTGGTCAAAACACTCAAAGACTCTTCTTTGATCCCCACCCAGGCTCAAAGCTTCTGCTGTGGTTATATCAATGGAAATCTCCAAAGAATTTCTTTTTAAAATAGCTTCCAAGCGTAGTTAGGGGTATTTAGCCTTTTTTGTTTTTCTTCAAAGCTCTGAAAAAAAGTGTTCTAATATTCCAAATGCTACATTTGTTATATTTGTGTATATTTTTGGTAATAATTTGTGGGGTGATCGAATTTTTTAAACCACTGTAGATACGTAAGAACGTTGCAACATCTAGTACCCTGAGGTCATAAGACTGTCAAAGACTCCTCCTTGAACCTCCCAAATTGAAAGCTTTTATTATGACCTGGCCTTTTAATGAAACTTGGGCACTGGACCAGGGGCGCCATTGTCACTCGAGCGCAACGGTAGGTGGTGATGTCGATATTGCTTTCGTCACACCAATTCGTTTTAGTGTGAATCTGCCTGGTGCTTATGAATGAATGTTTTCAAAGTAAACCCGTTTCATTAATAAGAAAAAAAACGAGTGGGACGCATATGTCCCTTTCCCTTTGGACAATAAAACCATTCAAGTGCTGTATCAAGTATAACTCACGAAAATCTTGTTAATTTTTGTCAATTTTTCAACTTTTTGGCATCCCTGCTTTCAATATAAAAAAAAATCAAGGCACTATCACTCAAATATAAAAACTCCCTACCCCCCCCCCCCCCCCCCGTCTGGATACCATCTTGATAGGATACCGTCTCTTCTTTAAATAAAAAAAAGAATAATTAACTTATTGGCACCCCTGCTTTCAAAAAAAAATCGAGGTATTATTATTTAAATATGATAGCTCACTACCCCCCCCCACTCTGGATACCACCTTGATAGGATGCCGTCTCTGCTTTAAATAAAAAAAAAACTTTTTGGGATCCCTGCTTTGAATAAAAAAAATTTCGAGATATTATCATTTAAATGTAATACCTCCCTCCCCCTCCCCCTCTGGATACCACCTTGATAGGATACCGTCTCAGCTTTCATTAGAAAAATAATTTACTTAATAATTAAATAGGTCATTATATGGTTAAAACAAACACGCAAAATAACGTCAAACAGCTTCCTTAAAAAAAAATTGAGGGAATGAGTAAAGGGGTACAAGGACAACAAAAAAAAATGTAGAAATTATTCAGATATACATCAAATCATTGGAAAACTAAGTAATGTCATTGATTCGCCGTGGGATTCTATAAGATCCAAAGAATCTAATTAAAAGGGAGCACACACAAAAGCCAAATTAGGCCAGTAGCCTATAAGAAATCACAAAATACCCAAGACAATGAACAAGTCCTAATGAGGGGCCCTGGGTCTATCAAAATATTTCAATGGTTTCCTTGGGAATTTGATACCATTTTCTTCTGTCTCCACTATAAATGAAAAAATAATTATCTTTTTGGCATCCCTGCTTTCAAAAAAATGAGGTATTATCATTTGAAAATGATAGCCCCCTATCCCCCCCCCTATAAGCAATAATTTATAATTTATTTATAAATCATATTTTTGGGGTAACTTCCGGTTCAATCTTTAATTCCCTAACCTTGTAGGCCTACATAGCTTAGTCCATAGCTAAATTTTGTCTCAATAGAACGGTTTTTTTAGGGGGGGGGAGTAAAAATGTTTCAGAAAGAAGATTGTATTTTCTATCAGGCGTTCAACAATTGAGTATTAAACATTATGAATATCTTATATAAAAACAGAAAAAAAAAAAAAAATCTGCAAACTTACAATTCAGCTTTAGAAACAATCTGTTGGCTGTCAATTTCAAAATCCAACTGAAGGCTGAAGCTGTATAGTAGTGAATGCGTTCTATAATTCTATTCAACTTGAAAATAAAATTCTTGACTACGAATGAGGTAAAAAATAGCGATTGGGAAACTGCATTCGAAATGATTTAAACTCATTTCATAAAGACGATACTTTTTTTGTCAACATATGAAGAACTGTGTATATTGTAATATTTGCAGTTGCATATTGCATCTGTCTGGTTTTTATGCAAAGTAATAAAAGAGACGAAAATTAATGAACAAGAGAGTAGTGAAGAATTATGGTATACAAAGTAATATTTGGCAGGGAAAGTCACTGGTGATAAATCGCTAGGGGTGGCACCGTGATTGCGTGATTTTCGAGGATTCGGGGAACCATTTTTTTTTTTCGGGGAAATACCCAAACATTCAGGGATAGTACAAGCCCTGCTTTATTTCTAATCAGGAAAATCGAAATACTAAACCAATCGAGAAGGAAAAGCTCCAACTTTGCGGTTGACGCAATAAAGAATTGCCGCAAAATTCATTTAAAGTCAACCAAACGCCACCGCCTCTGCCGGCGGCGGCGCGCCGGCAGCGTTACGATACTTCGGCGGCGTACAACCGGGCCTTTCGACGGCGGCGTTCGGTCGATCCATCGGCGTGGCGCCGGGGTCTATATATATATATATATATATATATATATATATATATATATATATATATATATATTATATATATATATATATATATATATATATATATATATATATATATATATATATATATATATATATATATATATATATATATATATATATATATATATATATATATATACATATAGACCCCGAAGCCGCGCCAAAAAGTCGGCGGCGCACGGCCGAAAAAAACACGGCGGCGCGCCGCCGAGCTTGCATCAGCGCGCTGACGCCGCCACTGATTCTCGCGGCGGCGGCGTCACTAATACGCCGCCGTTTTTTTGTTTTTTTCTCTCTTTTTTTGTTATCGATATCGACCTCCGGGCTTCAACCGTCATCCCGGCTAATCTGTTTCTTAAAGATAAATACTGTCATCTTGGGCTCGACGTGTATATCGGTTCGTAGGAAGAAGAAAAAGAAATTTTTCTTGAAACAAAAATTCTACCTTCCACTTTAAAATTCTGTTCATTTTTCTTTCTGATTTTTTCGGATGAAAAGAGGTAGATAAAAGAGCATTAGGCAATTCAGGATGTTATAATAGGCAGCGCAATCGCGCTGCCTAAGTAAAGAACAATGTTGGCACAATGTATCATTATTTGTCTTCATACCAGGGCAATTCGTATCGAAGGAGTTGTCGTAGAAACTTCGAAAAGGGTTCATTCGATTGGAAATTGGAATAGCTAGTGCCCTTTTTAATAGTCCAAAGTGATTGGAAGACAGCTAACACCCCTTCCATGCCCACCATTTCCCCAAACACATCCAATCAAAATTTTAAGATAGCCATTTTGTTCAGAGTAACTGATTTCCAAAGAGAAAATATGTGTTTTGAGGATGTTACTCCCCCACAACCCTTAGGGCAAGGGTTTTGTAATTATAACCTGGGGGTATATAATAACGATGTTGGCACAATGTATTATTTATTGTTTTTTCCTTTAGACCAGGGCACTCCATATCGAAGAAGTTTTCGTAGAAACTTCGAAAAGGGCTCATTTAATTAGAGATTGGAGTGGCTTGCGCCCTTTTTAATAGTCGAAAATGATTGTAAGGCAACTAACACCCCTTCCACGCCCACCATTTCCCAAAACACATCCAATCAAAATTTTGAGATAGCCATTTTGTTTAACGTAGTTGAAAGTTTTGGAAATTAGGTCTTAGAGGATGACAACCACCCTCACAGCCCTTAGGTTAGGGGTTGTAATTTATGCCTTAGGGGCATAGACGGTGTTTATAGAAAGCGTTGACATAGAAAGTCCAAAAGGGATCAATCGATCGGAAATTGAAAAGCCTAGTGCCCTTTTAATAGTCGAAAGGGATTGGAAGGCTTGACATTTTTATAGTAGAGATCGATGTAGGTATACTGCATCATTTTGTTGTTGTCGTTGTTGTTTAGACAAGGGCACTTTGTATCGAAAGATTTGTCGTAGAAACTTCGAAAAGGACTCCTCCTACAGAAAATAGAAAGCGATGATGTTCTTTCTAACAGTCGAAAATGATTGGAGGGAATCTTTTCCCCTAACAACACCCACCTTCCTATTTTCCGTTATGTTTTAAAAGTAAATGTTGCCTTAAGAATAAATCAAAATCCACTGTGTTGATGCTAAATCCCAATAAGGTATTTCAGCAGTATCCTAAGAAACACTGAAGGGTATTATATTCAAAATTCTGCTCTTAGAATTTGGCTAAATCAAAATAGCACAAGTGAATTTAAGCTATCAAAGAAAGTAAAAAAATGTTTTGGCGAATATTATCAGGTTTTCCATTTTAGGTCAACTAGAGGAGGTATGAAACTAAATTAAACACTACTATTTGTGTCCAGATTTTTAAAAGAGTCTATGTTTTTAAATGTTGCTGAAAATTTTTTTCCAGCATACAAATAGCAGGCCGAACTATAAATTCTTAAAAAAACGAAAAGATTTGAAGTGTTATTTTCTTTTTCCCTGAAAAGACTATGTCAATATAAAACGAACAGAAATTAATTAAAAAACTGTTTCCGCAAAGTAAGTTTTTCAAAGAAAAGTAAAGAACCCCATTAAACAAAAAATGAGCAAAATTTAAAATCAAATAATCTACCAAGCGTGAGACTAACACAAATCAGCATCGATAAATAAACGAAACCCAAAACGAACAGAAATTACAATAAATAACTGCGTCAAACTCAAAACGAGCGGAAATTAACATAAGTTTGGCTCAAAACTCCTATGCCTTCCCAAGGCCAGAAAAGAATTTGCACTTTACTGAAGAAAAAACAAATGAATATGCATTGTCACTTTAATATACTTATTCTCATATTTAGTAACCAAAATGATTTTATTGTTTGATTTATTAAAGTTATGAAAGTAAGAACATTTATATTTTTTCAGTAAAGTGAAAATCATGCTCTGGTCTTGGGAAGGCATAGGGTTTTGAGTCCAACTCATGTTAATTTCTGCTCGTTTTAAGTTTGACTTAGTTATTTATTGTAATTTCTGTTCGTTTTGGGTTTCATTTATTTATCGATGCTGGTTTTATGGTAGTTTCCCGCTTGGTATATTATCTAGAGCTAGTATAGAAATATATCTTCAGAAATGTAATTACATTTTTTTGCACAGTTAGCAAAGCACACTGAAGTTGAAGTAGCCTTAAACTTTGACTTGAAACGTTATAACTTGACCACTTCTTTCAGAAAAGAATTTTGGAGGGTTATTCCGTGTTGATAAGAAAAGAGGGTAAAGGTGCAGTTTAGTTCTTCCTGTAGTGTAGGGCACAGGAGCCCTATGGTAAAGGTGCAGGTTTGTTCTCACTTATAAAAACAACTTATTTCAGCAAATACAAAGAAGAAGCCCATTTGCGGCATTCTGTGGGACCCCAAGGTCCAATGCTAGTATCAAATCCCGCAAATGGCAGTTTACGCTCGTCAAGTTCTGGCTGTACCGGCCACAAGTACCCCAGCTAAACGGCTTTTTAGCACGACAGGACTGATAGTGACTGCAAGAAGATCAATGGCTCCAGGCAGAGTGAACAAACTCACTTTCTTTGCATCAATTGTAACTGGAGTTATGTAACCGCTGATTTAAAATTGTTGGTATTGTTAAGCCATGGTATTTGACTTGTATACAGTGTTTTTTTTATGTTGTTATTTTTTTTCATTTCCTTTTCGTATGTATTTGATGAACAGGAGATGTTTGAACTTCAAACTTTGAAAGTTATACACACATTAGCCCAAATAATTAACAAGAAGGAAATGACTAAACACGGGATTTTATAGGAACAATGCGATGTTAAACATAAACACAACAAGTAAGTCATATTGTTCCTGTATGTTTTTAGCCAACCATTTAAAAATCCTTACTAAAATCAAGGTTGAACGTGCTTGGTGAAGTGGAATTTTATTATTATTTTTAATCAGAAAAATCGGCGCGCCACCGCCGATACTAAATCACACATTCGCCGCCGTCATGTCGGCGTGGCGCGGCTTCGGGGACTATATATATATATATATATATATATATATATATATATATATATATATATATATATATATATATATATATATATATATATATATATATATATATATATATATATATATATATATATATATATATATATATATATATATATATATATATATATATATATATATATATATATATATATATATATATATATATATATATATATATATATATATATATATATATATATATATATATATATATATATATATATATATATATATATATATATATATATATATATATATATATATATATATATATATATATATATATATATATATATATATATATATATATATATATATATATATATATATATATATATATATATATATATATATATATATATATATATATATATATATATATATATATATATATATATATATATATATATATATATATATATATATATATATATATATATATATATATATATATATATATATATATATATATATATATATATATATATATTCTAGGGCAGTGAAGATACGTTTATCAGGGTAACACAATGAGAAAAAGAGAAATAACTGTCCTGTTCAAAAGTATGCACTTTAATTGAAATGGTTTATTGCTGTGACGTCATTCGTAATATGAGCCAATGATATTATTCCTTAAGCGGAAGCTAAATAGCCCTAAATTTTAAAGTATTTTTTTATATACCTTTTTTTGCTACGCCAAACTTTGAACCAGTAATAAAAACATAAATCCTGATTTTTTCTTTGTCTAAAATTCTAAGCAAGTAAAAGAAATGAAAAGTTTTTGGGTTGCTATGTTTTTCTTGCAAGGAAACTCAATAATTCTACGGGTTAATGAAAGCAAACTCTGGGACATTATTAAAGTTTATGTTTTTTTTAATTGATGTAGTGCGACGTATTAGGACGTTTTCTCAAATCGAGAAATTGTGCGTTCTTCGTAGGATAGGGATAACAAAAATAGAAAGAAGGAAAATTTACGGTTTCGTGTGAAATCTGGAAATATTGATTATTTGTGGAATTGTTGATCCCCTCTGTCTCTTTATCAGGTAATATTCGCTTACCGTATCTTAAGAGGATGAAAAAAGGGCATGTCAGTGGTTTCTAAATTTAAAAATATAACGGACACAAAATAAAAAAAAGTAATAATGATCTTTTATCTACAAACACACTAAATAGTAATAAATATAGTAGTTTTTCCTGTCGTACTTACTTCAGGGATGAATAGAACACAATATAAGGACAGTTCACACTATCGTGCAAGATGTGGAAACCTTGATTATTCGTTGGACTCCTGTTTCTGGTCCTTCGAGTAACATTCGCAGGGTCCAGCTTATTCCTGGTGACCCCCCCCCCTAGGAACTTCTCCCCAAGTGTAAAATTGAGCTGTCAAAGGAAAATTAAGACAAGTGAAAAGAGCGAAGAAAAGTGTATAATTTTATATCAGCTATTATGAAGGAGGGGCTAGGTCATTGTGTAGGTGAGGGGGGCGCCAGATGTCTAAAAGAGTGCATTTCAATGCCGAAATTGTCTAAATCTCCATGAACTTTCAGATAAATAAAGGAAGTGGTATGGGGGGTGTAGGAATTAATCTCTCATTTCCCTTCATTTCGGCTAAGCCTCAATAAGGGTGATGCAGGGTGATAACACCCTTCGTATTGCAGAAAAATGTTTCTGGCATTTATTTTAAAGCTTCGTTTAACTAAAATAATGTGCTTCATATTTCATAAAATTATGCGACAAGTAAGTGCGCATCGGCTATCATGAAGGAGAGACGGTGGATCATTTTGTAGGCGGGGGGGTGCCTTAGAGAGTGTATTTTAATGCCAAAACGTCATAACTCTCATCGAGCCTACGGAAAAATATATAATTAATTCTAGAGAAGAGGGGGGCACAATTTGATTTCTAATCCCTCATTATTTCCGGGAATATTTCTCGTCTAAACCTTTATTATGAAAGTAAAGAGAAATGCTAGGACAGAAAAGGAGCTGATAAATCTTTTGAAAAGTGGTATGCTATACATTGAAAAATGAATGAGACTGAATAAACTAAAGTTGAACCACAAGAAAAGCTCCTTGGTGATATATGGTAGAAGCCCTAATTATTACCTTTGGATTGAGCAGATTCAGTTAAGTGGAAACATCATCTTACGTGCTAAATCAGTGAAGTTTCTTGGAGTTGTACTGGACGAGTGCCTCAGCTTTAAGAATCTCGTCTGTCACATTTCTGCCAAGATTGCTCGTAGCATCGGAATGATAAGAAACTTAAAGCCTATTTTCCTGGATAATATCCTAAGGACACTTTATTTCTCTCTTCTCAAACAGTTCGTGGTAATAACGAACTGTAAGTAAGGAGCGACCTGGCTCAATAGTAACCGAAACTCTAAAATGGAATTTTGATACCAATAGATGCATCAAAAGAATTAGATTTTGTGCTGATTTCAACTATATAATTTCATCAAGTTTAGTCCTACCCATCGAAAGTTACGCGCCTGAGAAAATTTGCCTGATTCTGGGAAAAAGGGGGAAACATTCCCTAAAAGTCATAGAACCTTAATTAAGATCACACCATCAGATTCAACGTATCAGAGAACTCTACTGTAGAGGTTTCAAGCTCCTATCTGCAAAAATGTGGACTTTTGTATTTTTTGCCAGAAGAAAGATCACGGATGCTTATTTATTTGTTTTTTTGTTTCTTTTCTCCAAGGGTCATTGTATCGACCTAGTGGTCCTAGAATATCACGGGAGGGCTCATTCGAACGGAAATTAAAAGTTCTAGTGCCCTTTTTAAGCGACCAAAAAAATGGAGGGCAACTAGGCCCCCTCCCACGCTCATTTTTTTTCCAAAGTTACCCGATCAAAATTTTGAGATTGCCATTTTGTTCAGCATGGTCGAAAAATATAATAACTATGTCTTTGAGGATGACTTAATCCCACACAGTCCCCGGGAGAAGGGCTACAAGTTATGAACTTTGGCCAATGTTTACATATAGTATTGGTTAATGGGAAGCATACACACGTTTTAATGGGACATTTTAGCTGGTAGTGGGGGGTGGAGTGGGGGTGCGGGGGTTACGTGGGAGGATCTTTCCATGGAGGAGGTTGTCAGGGGGGAAGGGACATTGCTATGAAAGGTGTGCCGGATTTCCTAGCATTATTTAAAAAACGATCAGAAATTAGATTAAAAAAACAAGTTTTTTAACTGAAAGTAAAGAGCAACATCAAAACTTAAAACGAACAGAAATTATTTCGTATATGATTGGGTTCGCCCCCTAGTCAATACCTCGCTCTTTACGCTAAAGCTTTTTTAGTTCTTTCATAAGAGCTATTTATTCTAATTAAAGTCCTTTATGATTGAGGGGTCATTTTTATAGAATTGGAACAAAATTCGAACTTTGGTGTAAAGAGCGAGGTATTGACTAGGGGGCAAACCCCCTAATATACGTATTAAAATATATGAATATGGAAGTTCGTTACGGGAGGTAATTCGTAAGTTGCGTATATTTATTACTAATAAAAACGTTCGTAAATAAAATTAAAGATCTTTCGGGAAAGCCATTTAACCAAAAAAAGTGAAATTAATATTCAAATTTTGTTTTAATTATTCATTTACGGTGAGCCAAAGTCAAAACCTGCATTAATTCAAAAACGATCAGAAATTAAATAAAAAAAAAAGTTTTTTTTTAAACTGAAAGTAAGGAGGAACATTAAAACTTAAAACGAATAGAAACTATTCCGCATATGAAAGGAGTTGTCCCCTCCTCAACGCCTCACTCTTTACGCTAAAGTTCGACTCTTCTCACAACTCTATTTTTTAAAACAATAAAAAACATAAGCGTAAAGAGCGAGGCGTTGAGAAGGGGACAGCCCCTTTCATATACGGAATAATTTCTGTTCGTTTTAAGTTTTAATGTTGCTCCTTACTTTCAGTTACAAAAAAAAACTTTTTTTTTATTTAATGCATACACAGCTAGTATGCTGTATTACTGTATGGTCTTCTACGTTCGCAGTTCATCTTCATCCATTGAGAGTGCTGCAAAATAAAGTGGTTAGAGTGTTGATGGGTGTTGATAAACATTATTCAGTGAGGTCGAGGTATGTTGGACTTAAGATATTGTCCATTTTTGGTCTAGTGACATTTTATAATGTTCTATTTATGTTTAAGTACCAAAATAATTTGATGGTTCAGTGGTCTTTTTTGCGGGTTTCAAGTGCTCACGAGCATAATACAAGGAGTTAAAGTCAGTTTAGGCCTTAGGGATCCTAGGGTAGTTACTACATAATTAATGTTTTCTGTGCGCCATGTTTGTCCAGGTCCTAGTGCCTGGAATATTTTGCCAGATAATATTGTACTGGAAACAAACCCGAGTAAGTTCAGAGGTTTGTTGAGACCATTGTTTTAGGGTTTATAAGAAGGATGGATGATGAGTTCTCTGGTTTCTTTATTTATTAAACTAATCAAATTGTTTCATTTTTTGGTTTGATGCATTGATGATGGGAGGTACAGAATAGTTTTTTGTTTGATTTTGTGTCGTTTCTTGTTTTGTTTTAAGTGTTTAACCGTTGTCACCTTTCATAAGTTGATTTATATTTAGGCCTAGTGGGGTGATTATTTACCTAAATAAGCCTTGCTTTAGTTTTTGTTATGTTTATTGTTGATGAATTGACCCTTTCTTTTTTAAGAAAGAAACAACCCTAAAACCAACGGAATTCATTCCGTATAGGATGGGTCCCCCTCCTCCCCCTCTGTGGTCATAAAAAATTCGGAGGAGGCTCATCCGATCGGAAATTGAGATTCATCAAAGGCTGGTGAGCAACCAGCCCCTGTCCTAGAAACAAGGGCGGATCCAGGATTTCTGTTTTTAAGGGGGAGGAAGGGGTTAAAAAAAACTTAAGATTTATCAAGGATTGATTAGGTGCATTCTGTTACACTTTACGTGGGGGGATTTGGGAGGGGGGTCAAACCTGGTACCCTCCCCCCCCCCCTGGATACGGTCTTGCCTAGAACCTTATACATCGTGAAGGTATGATGAATAGGTTGATATAGTTGTGAGAACATATAAATAGGGATTGAGCCACTGTTTATCTAATTTTGGGTAGAATTTAGTGTTTTGAGTCTAATATAAATATAAATGTTTGAATTAGTACAGTGAAGATCGTTAGAATAAAAGTAAAGACTGAAAGCTTGAATGAACGTAATAAAGTTTTCATGTTTCGTTGTTGATGATTTCTCTCATTTTAAAATTTTTAATTTAAAATTCCTCTCATTTTTAGTTGTTGGTTTGTGTGGGTGACAGAGGATCAGGAGGAATATGTTTTTAAGCCTACTTTTACCCAATTTCTACCTTCAATCATACATATTGAAAATTATTAAGCCATTCTAGTTCAAACAAGATTTCAGTCTACCTTTCTGTTAAAAACGTAGAGGTTAGAAAGATTCGGGTGAAAGTTTTGGAGGGGCTACTGGCCCAATTCGGCTCTGAAATTACACAGATAATTGTTATTGATTCTATTTAAGTAAGGTGTAAAATGTCTAGCTTTCTGCCAAATAATTGGTATTGGGTGTCTGGGCTTGTTCTAGAAATCAGGTCTACTTTGGTCTTGCAGTCTGAGATATTGAAACTCCTTGCATGATTCTGGTTTTAAAAAGGCGCAATATTCTGGTTAATTTTCAGCTAAAAAGCTAGTGGTAAGAGGGTTGGATTGGTGTAGGGGCCACGGACCCGCATTGTTTCTTTGATTATAAATATTGTAGGTCTATGTATGACTCCATCTCAAACCGGGTGCAGCGTGCCCAAGAATCTGCTAAAAGCCAGTACAGACGACGAGGATGGATGTGCTGGAGCACAGTATATAAATAATAGACAGTATCATCGTTCCGTATCTCACCCATTATAAAAACCCGCACCGAGGTGTGAGTGCTTCGGAGAACGTAAAAACATAAAAGACATTAGATATTTTCACGGGTAGACGTCAGATTTCTCTTGAACGCGAAACTTGGCCTCAACTTTGGAACACTAAATTTTAAAGAAACTATTTTAAATTAATACATTTCAATACATATATGAAAATCGGTAATTAGAAGTGCAATGTTATTATTTGATGTTCTTAGGAATTACAAGTAGGTTTCGAAGTCTCGAGTTGGTTTCAAAGGCATTTTGAGAAAGTTTCTGCTAACATACTTGTTCCAGGGTAATTGGGCCGCTGACACATACTAACATTAGTAACCCGCTAATGAAAGAGTATGTGGGAGAAGCTGTTTGTACGCACCGAGAATGAAGAGCCAGAAATCGTCTGCGGTGAACTTACTGTTAATTATCTTTATACAGCGTGCTGGAGGGACCATGGGTCCCTCTGTCATATATTTTCATTGAAAATCCATGCGTTCACAAAACTTTAGCTCAATCCGGTTGTCAGGCGCGGGTGAACTGTTGATTACAGTATTTGATTTAGATTGACGAAATTAAACAAAAGTATCTAAACAGTAGGGTCGTGTAGAGGACTTCTTAGGGGTAGAGTCAAATTTTTGAAAACAAAACGGTGAAGTTCGAGGAAATTAGTTTAAAAATCGTGCACCTCATAGAATTTTGGGAGAGGCTAGCTCTGATTCCTACCTTTTGCACGTGCGTGAAGTGAAATGATATCTCATTTGCAGTAAGTGTACTGAATATGATTAAGAATAAGCGCAATGTTTCAGGCACTAGAGGAAACAAATTTCTTCAGACAGCACTAATAACCTGTGTAACTTTGAAAACTAAAGCTAAAATTGGCAATAAAGGGGGGGGGATACTTCAGAGTATCCGGTCCTTAGACATATGAAAGCAAGAAGTGACTGTTTGAGGTACTTCTATCGACACTGCTAGGGACCAGGGATCCCGTTTTGAGAAGAAGCAGTGAGCACACACGCTTTCTAGAGGTGTGACGGAGGAGCTATGCACCCAACTCTTTAATATTGGCAAGCTTTAACCAAAAAGAAGATCATTTCTGGAAGTTCAATTCCAATTAAAGGCTTTTTTACAGTTTTGACCCTTCCCTGGGGGAAGTCCTGGCTTGTCACACCTAAAAAAAAAAAAAATTAGAAATGTCATCTCTGCCAATGAGAACATGGTCTCTCCTTAGAGTCAGAGCAGGTTTATAGACAGGGGAGGAGAGACCTTCACGCCAAGGTGTCCCAAAATGTCAAGGTCTTTTCGATTTTTCAACAATTTTTTGTACTTTCCTCATAATTCGTCTGTTTTGGCCTTTACTCCCAGACATATGCCCGTCATCTCCTCCCCCTATTGCGAAAATATTTACAATTTGCTGTCTGTCTAAAAAAGGGACCAAGGCAGTCTCTGCGAATCTTTGGTTAAAGTCTTCAGTAAAACACATCTGTTAGGCGAAGAATTGAAAACAAATGAAAGATTAATTGACATTACATTATCTTGGTAATCTTTAATCTCTTTATCGATGGTTTATCTTGATAAACTACTGCATTATGCAAGAAATAGGGACTCTACTTGGGTATCAAGTCATCGTATAAAATTTCAGTGTGTGCAGGAAGGCACATCAACGAAGCCCTTGCGTTTAATACACAGAGTTGCCACCCGTTGAAAAAAAATTACTGGATCTTAATGATTTTCTGGTTGATATAGTGATTTTCTTGGATAATCTAGTGAGTTATGTGCAAATCTAGGGATTTTTTGTTTAGGCAATATAAAAATCAATAGTAATAGTGATGAATCGGGGTGTTCCCATTTGAGCGCTTTCCCATTTGAGCGCCACGGAATTTTGTTCCATTTGAGCGCCATGGAATTTTGTTCCCATTTGAGCGCCACGGAGTACCATTTGAGCGCCAAACCCAAAATTGTGATTTTGCGGTGGATGAAGCGTGGTTTGCTGCCACATTGACCTGTAGAAATATTTATTGCCACGAAGACAACGAACAAAACTGAGGATTTTATTGGGTCAATGGTTGTGAAAATAACTTCCATTTATAGTATTATAAACTAAGTAAATATATATAGTATTTATGTATACCATATATATTTACTACTAAAGGTATATACAGGTACTTATGCATTATGCGGTATCCACCGCTATATACTGTATGAGGAAAACAGACATGAAGACTCGTCGGTAAATTTTTCGCAGTTGATATTATTGACATAAGAATAAAGTAAACATACCACTCGATACCTTTTTATGCTCTTTCCAAATAGAATAATCATTTTTTCTGATATGAATTTTACCCCCACCCCTATATATACCAATTCAGGGTATATATTTGCACATTAGGGGGGGGGGTAAATTTTATTTCTGATGTTAATGGGAGGTAAGTTTAAAATTTACCCCCACCCCCCTAATGTGCAAATATATACCCTGGATTGGTATACATAGGGGTGGGGGTAAAATTCATTTCCGACAAAAATGATTATTATATTTGGAAAGAGCCTAAAAAAGGCATCGAGTGGTGTGTTTACTTTATTCGTAAGTCAATAATATGATTTGAGAAAAATTTACCTGATCACCGAGCTATATCACCTAACATACACAAAATATTATCTGGCGCTCAAATGGGACACAACTGAACTAATTAAAATACGGCGCGCAAATGGGAACTTCCCATTTGCGCGCCATGGCGCTCAAATGGGAAAGCGCTCAAATGGGATACACCCGATGAATCACTAGGGGTGGCGACCCTATTGCTACATCCAATGGTGTTAGACCGGACTAATTTCAGTAATGTGTACTCGTAAAATACGGGTTTGGCAAGCGAATTTCGTAAGATCCGAGCGACCAAAAAGAAATATTATAGGTACAAAAAAATTAAGAGAGAAAAAGTGGGTTTAATTTAAATAAATTTAAAATCCTCAAAGACGACTGTTAAGAAAAAGGAAAATAATTATAATATTTTTAAGTTGACAACATTAATGTTTAAGCTAACAATATTTTTACAAAGTGACCAATCCTTGTTGCCGGATCAAACACACCCTAGTAAAGAACGAACATTAGCCAATAGTAACCGAAAATTTAATAATAAATTGTACAAGAAAAACCCTGTTAAATGAGGAGGAATAGCCATTTGAAGCTGATAGAGGAATTCTAACTATTACTTCGGCAAATAGTATAGGTAAAAGTTATAAAAATCGAAAATGAAAGCGTAGAGGAGCCTCAACATGAAACGCCAAAACGCACTAGATGTAGCAACTTCCTTTGGGTGTCTGGCTATTTTTTGAGATTCCCATAATTTATTTTCGCCAACAAAACACATTTTTAACTTTTGGACACTGGGCTTGAGTTCATTCTTTACTAGGTTGCAGCAGATGCTGGAACCATGGTAAAATTTGCAATGACCGTCCCACGCTTTCATGTTCAGTCTGAAAAATTTAAGGTTTATCACATACCAAAAGTTTTCTTTTACTTGCAGTCGAAGCAATGTATTGTGGGGTAAACTTTGGGTACTTATGTATTATACTGCCAACACTAATGAAGTGAAATTAGGTTAATCCTAATGAAAAATACCAAAACATGATGAAAATATAATATTTTATAAAAAACTCCCCCCCCCTTAATGTGCAAACAGTAGCGTATCCAGGGGACACCCCCCCCTAGCGTACTCTAAAGTAATGTAATTTACTTAATTAACTCAAGTTTGCGTTAATTAAACTTGCTCCTGCCGCAAGCTTATCGGATCAACCTATTTTGTGCCCCCCCCCTAAAATTTTTTTTATCGGATTAACCTATTCTGCCCCCCCCCCCTAAAAAAATCCTGGATCCGCCCCTGTGTGCAAATATATAGCCCAAATTACATAATTCTAATGTATTCTGTCACCCACCACTTGTTTAAACCGGTTTGTCCTCGAGTTTTACACAGTGTAAACTTGAGTGTTGCCGGTATAATACATGAGTACCACGCTTTGTTTCTGCCTGGCAACATCTGGTAAAAATCCAAAAGCAAAGTTAATGTTTTAACCCATATTATGAAAATTAAAAATTAATGAATATACACTTTTTCACAAACATTTAAGAATAGACTCTCCTAGAAAACCAAAAATACTGTATTCCAACCGTAAAACTAATAGACCATGTGTCAGTGGATAAGACTGTTAGAGCACAATTAGCAGCCAAGTCTGTCAGACAAATGGCATAAAAAGGAAAAAAGGCATCCTATTAAGTACTATTTATATGAACTTTTCATGGAGACAGCCATTAACCAGGACTAGACCTCCGTAATTGAATGTTACACATTTGAATCATAGAAGCTTATTACACGCAGAAATGTATTCCATTCAATCAGGGAGTGAAAATTATTTCCCCCTCCCCAGCACAAAGTTCTAGGCATCTTGCCCCATCTCACACCTAAAGGTTTCAATACGGCCCCCAGCCATGAGACAAAACAGGACAGACTTGCCAAAGCTATTGCTCTGTATATAGTCATCTACGAGGAGAAAAGTACCCCCCCCCCTCTCTATTCGAATTCTTTATCCATCTGCATATACAAAACAATCTAATATCAATTTTCTTACTCTACAAATGCAGCTTGTACTCATAAAGGAAAGTTTGGCACTACTTTACTATGTATCACCAGGGGAAAAAAAAGCTCCAATGCCGAATTCAAACCCATGACCTAATATTGGATGTCAAATATTCTTCCTGTGAGCTAGCCGGGCTTTTTAGTTTATTTTAAACCCTTGGTCAATTCATCTATAATAAACATATAGGTTTCTCTAAAGTTACGCCCACTGTCCAATTATTTGGGCAGATTATAAATGTATGACCAACATATTGATCTTAAACTGATTTTTATGATCCTATTAATCAGTTTTTAGCTATTGGTAATTGCCTCAGACATTTTTTCCATACATTTTGCTTTAGTTGTTCTAATTCATTCATCATCTTGTATAATTTCCCATGACATTGTAATTTCGATTTGCCTTCTAACCCATATTTCGTTGTGCAATATTTTGTTTGCGATTCAATGTGATTCTCGCAGTCACTTGTTTCATGCCTTTTGCTTTAGCTGTTCGTAGACTAGTCATTCCTCGCCTAGTATAATTTCGCATGCGTATGCTTTCTATTCGATTGATCATGCTAATTATCACATTTTGTCTAACCGCAAAACTTGTTGTGCGTCATTTTCGTTTGCAACTCATTGTGATTCTTGTTGTCACTTGTCTTCTAATCGTAGATTTCGTTCTGAGTTATATTTGTTTGCGAATCGTTTTGATATGCTCTCCGAGGTCTTCTAAGCGCATATTTGGTTGTGTATTATTTTCATTTGGGAGGTGTTTATGGAGCCATTTTCGAAAAAAAAAATCACGCATATATAAATACCTACACAATAATTGTTCGCTTAAAGAGAGTATATGCCCACTAAACAACATGGCTAAGCATATCCAGAGCTATGCTAATCTGCTGCGGACGGCCACTGTGTGCGTGACCGTATTATCCAAAGATTTTGTTATTGCTTTCACTGTCTAATAAAAGCATTTGTCCCTATTGAACTGTTAAGCTATGCTAGAGAAAACTAATTTGTTTCTATGGATGCATGATGATTTATTTAAGCCTATCTTAGTTTTGAAAAGCTTTTTGAAAGCCCTAAATTTCAGTTGGGGGGGGGACTGGAGTCTGGGTGAGCGATTATCCCCTGCCCCTTAACAAATTACACTCATGCTTTTGTTACTTAGTCACGTTATGAAATTGCCATGTGAAATCAAAATTAGATAATTAACGCTCACATTTTTTTAGCTTCAAGTACCACTGACTTTTCGCTCACATTTTTTTAGACTTGAGACTTTGCCTTTTTTGAATATAAACAAACAAATAAAACACAACTCCAGGGTCTGATCAGTGATCCAATTTTCTGATTCAAGTACCAGTAACTTTTTGCTCATTCTATGGAGCACTTAATTGTTTCGTGTGGCAACCCTGCTAATACCGGAGATCCTACAACTGCGGAGCAAAGAGTTTTTGGCCAAGCTTCAAGCTCCAGGTTGATGAGGTTGCTAGTTATTTAGTTGATGATTTGATTGGAACAAAGAAATGTCTAAAGACTCGGGAAAGTTGCACATTGCTGTGGTTGGAGGGGGATTGGTAAGAAGCTACTTTTAAAATTTGTTGAGAAATGTCTTGAATCTCCATTTTAGGTAAACTTGGATGAAGTATGTTTTCATGATCTAATTTATTATTGTAGCGTTTTACTAAATCATTATCACCTGCTTCTTATGTATAAGGACACTTATAATAACTTACCTTTATAATTTGTCTTTGTTCAGGGGGGGGAGTACAGAAAAAAATTATAATACACATAAAAAATTTGCTTATGTAGATTTTTGTTACTTTTCTATGAGTCGCATATTTTTAGGGTGGGGGGGGGGTTCAAACACGGTAACAGCCCCCTGGATACGACCTTGACTCCAGTTATCATCACTGTTAATATTTTAGTCCTTCTTTATTTATCAAGGAATAAAATTATGGAATAGTAATTATAACAGGATTAATAAGATAAAAAGGTTTGAAGAATTTAGAAATAAAATTAAAAGAAGAAATTTATTTTAAATAATGAGTTTTTATATACTACTTGAGTAATTTATTTTCAATGGTTGTTTGATGTGTGTGGAGGAGTATAGTGGAGTGTGGATTGCTCTTTATTTATTTATTTATTTTTATTTATTACGGCGTCTCCAGTAGGAGCTGAGCGAGGAAAGATGTATTGATTTGGATAATCAGTATTGGTTGTGTAGTTACTTAATGTTTGTAATCGGTTTTAAAGTTATTTTCATTCCTGGCGCGCCCCCAGGGCACATTTTTTTGCGATTTCGTGGGTAGGACATGCCTATAAACAGTCTTAAGGATGCTTTTATTCCTGAAACATCCCCAGGAGAATGTTCTGGATACGGCACTATAGGTAAGTTCCTGAAAGTCCGTTTTCTAATAATTTCTTTCCAATTTGACTAAGCTTATTATTTTGCATTCTATTATCATGTATATGTTAATTATTTACAAACGACGTCACGAAGCCCCGCCTCTTATTGTCATTTAGAGAGCGGCTGTGATAATTAAAAGTGCGACATATGTCATTTTGGTCAAAAATAAGTTATGTATGTGTCCTGGGTAAACTCAGTACGAGGAATCGACTGCTGAAGTCAGAATTATCCTATCTTATTCTGTTATGAAAATAAAAAGACATACGCCAGTTTTGACAGAAGAGGATTTTCCTTTTTTGTCAAGGAAAAGGAGACATGCACCAAAAATGGATTAATTTCAGATTCAATCAAAATACTTTTGACAGAAGAGGACTATCTTACTTTATAGGGAAAAGGAAACATACGCCATAAAATGAAATACTTTTGAATTCGCTCGGAATACTTAAATTTAATTTATACAACTGAAAAGAGCATAAAAAGTTGATTTAGAAAACGTTCCTTTATCTCCATTATTCTCATCCTTCAGAGTAACCACAGCCGACAAACTTTTTTTCTGTTTTTTGGCTCTCCTGAATTCAATCTTATCATGATGAATATATATTCATTGCAGATTGTCACAGGGCCAGGGGCGGATCCAGGATCTTTTTTAGGGGGGGGGCAAAATAGGTTGATCCGATAAACTTGCGGTAGGAGCAAATTTAATTAACGGAAACTTGCGTTAATTAAGTAAATTACACTACTTTAGACTACGCCAGAGGGGGCCCTCCCCCTGGACCCGACACTGCACAGGGCTATTGTAACACACAGAATACTACTCAAAACATTAATTCAACAACACATAAAAACTAGAAAAAACGCCCTAGATACATACAATATGGTTTAACACTTGCCAATGAGCACTGAGCAACATGCTCAGCGGTTGTCACGTAAAAGTGTGCATATTTGAACCAGTCAAACGTATGGTTCCAGATATTTCGACCATACTAGTGAAAACAAGTTTTTCCCAAAGTTCTGTTTCCCTCAAACATTAATTTATATTATTTTCAAAAATTATATGAAATTGTCGGAGGGGGGTAATTTTTATGTGCACTACTTTATGAGGGCAAGCTACATTCGTGCAAAAAACAGAGATCAAATCAAAAAAATCTTTCTCGAAAAAAAAAAATAATAGTTGCCAACCCCTCATCCCCATTCCCACTTATAGCATTAACGAGCAGCCCTCTTCCTGTCCATGTACTAGTTTAAGGTGGCTATTTTTTCAAAAAAAAATCAAGTTTTTCTAATTGGAGTAAAGAGTGAAGTTGAA